>NW_027363073.1:0-135000 GCF_046119375.1 Phyllobates terribilis | reverse complement strand
ATGCTGAGCTGGAGCCTTGTCCTGCAGAGCAATCATGGTTTTCTTGAAAGATGCAGAGACTAGTGTTGAGCGATCAGTAAAATGCTCGGGTGCTCGAAGCTCGGGCCGAGCTCACCGTGATACTCGGCTGCTCGACCCGAGCAACGAGCCCAATGTTAGTCTATGGGAGACCCGAGCATTTTTGGCGCGGCACCTCCGGCAGTCTTTTAAAAGCCTAACAAGTGGCCAAAACGATAGTGACAGTGCTCAAATGACATGGGGACAGCATGGGGATCGCCCCAGGAAGCATTTATGACCCCCAGGTCACTGCTGTCAACAACGTGGTCAGAGGTATTAAGCCACTTTTACGGGCTCACAATAAAGCGTTCAAAAACGAAACTGAAAGTGCTTTCCTGTGAAATATGTTAAGGAACTTCCTTTCCAGGGTAAAGAAGACTTGTGTATAAGGTAAAATAAATACTCCCCCCCCCGCCCCAAAAAAATACTCCTCCACACCTTGGGCTATGTTCACAAGTAGCATTTTTTATGCGTTTTTGCACTTTTGTATTGCTTTCAACCGTGACAAATGCATTCACCGGGAAATGTCATTTTAACATTTTACAACCTTATCTGGCCATGTGCTGTGTGACACATGCATACAGTGCTGAAAAGACATGGGAACAGCACGGGGAAGACCCCTGGAAGCATCTCTGACACCCAGGTCACTGCCTAAAAGTGTGCCCATCAGAAGTCATCCTTGCCGCATCAGAAGATGCAGACTTGCAACTATCCCCGCGACCAGGGCAGTGTTCAATTTGTACCTCCCCCATTCCTTGCAATGCAAGCGCAAATATGCAGCCAACCACCCACCCACCCCCAGGCTGCAATACCATACTGCTTGCTACCACTTGAAATTGGGCCTTTTTGGCTTCTGAAGGCGGAATCTGGCCACCACGTCATGGCTGTGTTGGCGGCCTGGAATCCATACTCAGTCCCCAGCCGCCCGGCGGCCTGGTGTCCACACTCGGTCCTCAGCCGCCAGGGGGGGGCCGGGTGTCCATACTGTTCAGCAATATATGGGGCTCAGTATATTCTGTATAGAGCAATATATGGGGCCCAGTATATACAGTATGAAGCAAAACAATTGTCCCTTTATATATCATAAGGGGCCATTATACTGTGGAGCAATATCTGGGGCTCAGTATATACTGTATGGAGCAATATATGGGGCCCATTATATACTATATGGGGCCATTATACTGTATGGAGCAATATATAGGGCCTATTATATACTATATGTGGCCAGTTTACTGTATGGAGCAATATATGGGGCCCATTATATACTGTATGGAGCCATATATGGGGTCTATCATATACTATATGTGGCCATTTTACTGTATGGAGCAATATATGTGGGCCGTTAAATACTATATTTGGCCATTATACTGTATGAAGCAATATATGGGGCCCATTATATACTATATGTGGCCATTATACTGTGGATCAATATATGGGGCCCAGTTTATAATGTATGGAGAAATATATGGGGCCCATTATATAATGTATAGAGCCATCATACTGTATGGATCAATATATGGGGCATGTTATATACTATATGGGGCCATTATACTGTGGATCAATATGTGGGACCCAGTATATACTGTATGGAGCAATATATTGGGCCCAGTATATACTGTATGGAGCAATATATGGGGCCAATTATACTGTATGGAGCACTATATGGGGCCTGTTATATACTATATATGGTCATTTTACTGTATGGAGCACTATATGGGGCCATTATGCTGTATGGAGCAATATGTGGGGCCCATTATTTACTGTATGAAGCAATATATGGGGCCCATTATTTACTATATGTGGCCATTATACTGTATGGAGCACTATATGGGGCCATTATGCTGTTTGGAGCAATATATGGGGCCCATTATATATTATATGGGGCCACTATACTGTATTTAGCGATTTATGGAGCCCATTATATACTATATGGGGCCATTATACTGTGCTACAATATATTCGGCCCAGTATATACTGTATGGAGCTATATATGGGGCCCATTATATACTATATGTGGACATTATACTGCATGTAGCAATATATGGGGCCCATTATATACTGTATGGAGCAATATATGGGGCCTATTATATACTATAAGGGACATTATATTGTATGGAGCAATATATGGGGCCTATTATATACTATTTGAAGACATTATACTGTATGGAGCAATATATGGGTCCCAGTATATATTGTATGGACCAATATATGGGGCCCATTATATACTATATGGGGCCATTATACTGTGCAGCAATATATGGGTCCCAGTATGTACTGTATGGAGCAATATTTGGGGCCCAGTATATACTGTATGGAGCAATATTTGGGGCCCAGTATATACTGTATGGAGCAATATATGGGGCCCAGTATATACAGTATGGAATAAAAAATGTGGCCCTTTATAAATTATAAGGGGCCATTATACTGTGGAGCAATATATGGGGCTCGGTATATACTATATGGAGCAATATATGGGGCCCGATATATACTGTATGGAGCAATATATGGGGCCCAGTATATACTGTTTGGAGCAATATATGGGGCCTATTATATACTATATGGGGCCATTATACTGTATGGAGCAATATATGTGGGCCATTATATTCTATATGGGGCCATTATACTGTGGATCAATATATGGGGCCTGGTATATACTGTATGGAGCAATATATGGGGCCCATTATATATTATATGGGGCCATTATACTGTATGGAGCAATATATGGGGCCCAGTATATATTTTATGGAGCCATTATACTGTATGGAGCAATATATGGGGCCCATTATATACTATACGGGGCAATTATACTGTATGGAACAATTTATGGGGCCCAGTATATACTGTATGGAGCAATATATGGGGCCCATTATATACTGTATCGGGCAATTATACTGTATGGAATAATTCATCGGGCCCAGTATATACTTTATGGAGCAATATATGGGGCCCATTATACTGTATGGAGCACTATATGGGGATTATTATATACTATATGTAGTCATTATACTATATGGAGCACTATATGGGGCCATTATACTGTATGGAGCACTATATGGGGCCTATGATATACTATATGTGGTCATTATACTATATGGAGCACTATATGGGGCCATTATGCTGTATGGAGCAATATATGGGGCCCATTATATATTATATGGGGCCATTATACTGTATTTAGCAATTTATGGAGCCCATTATATATTATATGGGGAAATTATACTCTGCAGCAATATATGGGGCCCAGTACATACTGTATGTAGCAATATATGGGGCCCATTATATACTATATGTGGCTATTATACTGTATGGAGCAATTTATTGGGCCTATTATATTTTGTATGGAGCAATATATGGGGCCTATTATATACTATATGGGGCCTTTTTACTGTATGGAGCAATATATGGGGCCCAGTATATACAGTATGGATTAATATATGGGGCCCATTATATACTGTATGGAGCAATATATGGGGCCTATTATATACTATATGGGGCCTTTATATTGTTTGGAGCAATATATGGGGCCTATTATATACTATTTCAAGCCATTATACTATATGGAGCAATATATGGGGCCCAATATATACTATATGGGGCCATTATACTGTGCAGCAATATATGGGGCCCAGTATATACTGTATGGATCAATATTTGAGGCCCAGTATATACAGTATGGAGCAAAAAATGTGGCCCTCTATATATTATATGGGGTCATATAGTGTGCAGCAATATACGGGGCCTAGTATATACTATATGGAGCAATATATGGGGCCCATTATATACTATATGTGGCCATTACACTGTATGGATCAATATATGGGGCCCATTATATACTGTATGGAGCAATATATGTGGCCTATTATATACTATATGAGGCCATTATTCTGTATGGAGCAATATATGTGGCTAATTATATACTATATGGGGTCAATATACTGTATGAAGCAATATATGGGGCCCATTATACACTACATAGGGCCATTATTCTGTGGAGCAATATATGGGACCCATGATATACAGTACTGTATGGAGCAATATACGGGGCCCAGTATATACTGTATGTAGCAATATATGGGGTCCAGTATATAAAATACGCAGGGGTGGATTAAGAGTAGCCAGGGCCCCGGGCAGTTTAGAAGGCGCGGGCCCCCCACACACATACCTGATGTATCACATGTCACATGATCCCCTGTGATAGATCATGTGATAGTTCACGTGAAATTAATTTGGCACAATATTAATATATTAATTATAATAATTTTTTTAGGCTGTGTGCCCACTATGCGTTTTTTAAGCGTTTCCGCAGCGGCAATTCCGCTGCAGAAACGCTTAAAAAACGCTTGGTAGAAGGTCTGCCATGTTCCCCAATGATAATCCGCATGAACTGTGCATATGCTGCGGAAATTTCCGCTGCGGATTATCATTGCGGAAAAATCCACAGCACTACCAATTATTTTGCGGAAGCGCGGCGTTTTCGCCGCCATTGACTTGGATTGGAACGCATGAAATCCGCATCACTGCATCTGTACATGCGGAATCCAACTGTTTCAATGTGCGGATGGACTCTCCTCCGGACCCGGGTACCATAGAACCTGTAAAAAAAAGAATAAAATAAAAAATAAATATTATACTTACCTTCTGATGGCCCCCGGTGTCTTTATCCGATGTGTCCTGGCTTGCTGGCAGCTCGCGGTAGACTAAAGGACCTGTGGTGACGTCATTTAGTCATGTGACGTGTCACGCGACCGCTGATGTCGGCAGGCCATCAGAAGGTAAGTATATATTTATTTTTTATTTTTTACCATTTACCACTGATTTATATAGTGTGACCAAGTTGTCAAGCACTTTTCCAAGTGATGCTAAAATCGCTTGGAAAGCGCTTGACAACCCGCATGCGGAAATGCATGTGAAGAACGCTTCACATCCGCATGTCCCTGGCAGGAAAAACGCATGTACAATCCGCATGTACAATCCGCATGCATTTTTTCTGCCAGAGAGAGCAGAAACACTCAAAAGAAATCAGGAGCATTTCTGTATCGTGGGCACATAGCCTTTCATTAATTGTACGGCTTAATATTGAGCACACGTAGCCATCTATACACAGCAGGAGGCCGCACGTAGCCATCTATACACAGCAGGAGGTCGCAAGTAACCATCTATGCACAGCAGGGGGCCGCACATTGCCATCTGTACACAGTGGGAGGCCGCACTTAGCCATCTATACACAGCGGGAGGCCGCACGTAGCCATCTATACACAGCAGGAGGCTTCACGGTGCCATCAATACACAGCAGGAGGCCGCACATAGCCATCTGTACACAGCGGGAGGCCGCACATAGCCATCTATATACAGCGGGAGGCCGTACGTAGCCATCTCTACACAGCAGGGGGCCGCACGGTGCCATCAATACACAGCAGGAGGCCGCACGGTGCCATCAATACACAGCAGGAGGCCGCACATAGCCATCTGTACACAGCGGGAGGCCGCACATAGCCATCTATACACAGCGGGAGGCCGCACCTAGCCATCTATACACAGCGGGAGGCCACACGTAGCCATCTATACACTGCAGGAGGCCGCACATAGCCATCTATACACAGCGGGGGGCCTCATGTAGCCATCTATACACAGCGGAAGGCCGCACATAGCCATCTATACACAGCGGGAGTCCGCACATAGCCATCTATACACAGCGGGGGGCCGCATGTAGCCATCTATACACAGCGGGAGGCCGCACATAGCCATCTATACACAGCGGGAGTCCGCACATAGCCATCTATACACAGCGGGGGGCCGCATGTAGCCATCTATACACAGCGGGAGGCCGCACATAGCCATCTATACAGAGCGGGAGGCCGCACATAGCCATCTATACACAGCGGGAGGCCACACATAACCATCTATACACAGAGGGAGGCCGCACGCAGTCACGCACACACAGAAACACATACAGACATATACATACACGCATAAACACATTTGCAACACAAAAAAAACATATAAACAGACATCACACAATGATATCTGCCTGCACACACAGACACACGCTGACACATACTCACCATACCCCGGCTCGGCTCCTCTCCGGTGCAGCAGTGCAGCGCGCACTGCGTGACATCACACTAGCAGACACGGCCGAAGAAGAAGTAGCGGCCATGCATAGCTGCTGGGGGAGCAGTCCGGGGGCCCCCCGCCTCTGACTGCCGGTATGTGCCGTGGCGCCGCACATATTATAATGAGGGCAATCTAGCCATGGACGCCCCGGGCCCCCTGGAGCCCCGGGGCCCCGGGCGGAGGTCCAGATTGCCCTCATTATAATCTGCCTATGAATATACGGGGCCATTATAGTGTATGGAACAATATATGGGGCCCAGTATACAGTGCCTACAAGTAGTATTCAACCCCCTGCAGATTTAGCTGGTTGACACATGTGGAATTAACTTGACATTGTGACATTTGTACTGTAGATCAGCCTGGAAGTGGGAAATGCACTGCAGCAAATTTTATTTTTTTTTATTTTTTTTATTTTTTTTAAAACGATAAAAGTTAATTCAGAGTGTCATTTATTATTCAACCCCTCAAACCACAAGCATTCTGTTTGGTCCCCCAAAAGTATTAAGAAGTAGTTCAGGCACCAAGAATAATGAGCTTCACATGTGTGGATTAAAGATCTCTTTTGCCAGCCTTTTCTGACTATTTAAGACCCTCCCCAAACTTGTGAACAGCACTCAGACATGGTCAACATGGGAAAGACAAAGGAGCATTCCAAGGCCATCAGAGACAAGATCGTGGAGGGTCACAAGGCTGGCAAGGGGTACAAAACCCTTTCCAAGGAGTTGGGCCTACCTGTCTCCACTGTTGGGAGCATCATCCGTAAGTGGAAGGCTTATGGAACTACTGTTAGCCTTCCACGGCCAGGACAGCCTTTGAAAGTGTCCTCCCGTGCCGAGGCCAGGCTTGTCCGAAGAGTCAAGGCTAACCCAAGGACAACAAGGAAGGAGCTCCGGGAAGATCTCATGGCAGTGGGGACATTGGTTTCAGTCAATACCATAAGTAACGTACTCCACCGCAATGGTCTCCGTTCCAGACGAGCCCGTAAGGTACCTTTACTTTCAAAGCGTCATGTCAAGGCTCGTCTACAGTTTGCTTATAATCACTTGGAGGACTCTGAGACAGACTGGTTCAAGGTTCTATGGTCTGATGAGACCAAGATCGAGATCTTTGGTGCCAACCACACACGTGACGTTTGGAGACTGGATGGCACTGCATACGACCCCAAGAATACCATCCCTACAGTCAAGCATAGTGGTGGCAGCATCATGCTGTGGGGCTGTTTCTCTGCCAAGGGGCCTGGCCATCTGGTCCGCATCCATGGGAAGATGGATAGCACGGCCTACCTGGAGATTTTGGCCAAGAACTTCCGCTCCTCCATCAAGGATCTTAAGATGGGTCGTAATTTCATCTTCCAACAAGACAACGACCCAAAGCACACAGCCAAGAAAACCAAGGCCTGGTTCAAGAGGGAAAAAGTCAAGGTGTTGGAGTGGCCTAGTCAGTCTCCTGACCTTAACCCTACTGAAAACTTGTGGAAGGAGCTCAAGAATAAAGTCCACATGAGACACCCAAAGAACCTAGATAACTTGGAGAAGATCTGCATGGAGGAGTGGGCCAAGATAACTCCACAGACCTGTGCCGGCCTGATCAGGTCTTATAAAAGACGATTATTAGCTGTAATTGCAAACAAGGGTTATTCCACAAAATATTAAACTTAGGGGTTGTATAATAATTGACCCACACTTTTATGTTTAAAATTTTATTAAATTCAACTGAGCAACATAACTTTTTGGTTTGTAAGATTTATGCTTCTGTTCATAAAACTTACTCTCGTTTGCAGTTTGAAGGCTCTAACTTATTTGCATCTTATCAAACCAGCTAAATCTGCAGGGGGTTGAATACTACTTGTAGGCACTGTATAGTGTATGGAGCCATTAAACTGTATGGAGCAATGTATGGGGCCCATTATATATTATATAGAGAAATGATACTGTATGGAACAATTTATGGGGCCCATTATATACTGTTTAGAGCAATACATGGAGCCCATTATATGCTATATTGGGCAATTATACTGTATGGAACAATCTATGGGGCCCAGTATATACTGTATGGAACAATTTATGGGGCCCAGTATATACTGTATGGAGCAATACATTGGGCCCATTATATACTACATGGGTCCTTTACATTGTATGGAGCAATTTAGAGGACCCAGTGTATACTGTATGGAGCAATATATGGGGCCCATTATATACTATATGGGGCCATTATACTGTAAGGAGCAATACATGGGGCCAATTATAGACTATTTGGGGCCATTATACTGTATGGAGCAATACATGGCGCCCATTACATACTATATGGGGCCATTATACTGTATGGAGCAATATATGGGGCCCATTATAAACTGTATGGAGCAATATAAGGGGCCTATTATATACTATATGGGGCCATTATACTGTATGAAGTAATATATGAGGCCCATTATATACTATATGGGGCCATATAAGGGGCCAATTATATACTATATGGGGCCATTATACTGTATGGAACAATATATGGGGCCCATTATATACTGTATGGAGCCATATAGGGGGCCAATTATATACTATATGGGGCCATTATACTGTATGGAGCAATACATGGGGCCCATTACATACTATATGGGGCCATTGTATTGTATGGAGCAATAAATGGGGCCCAGAATATACTGTATGTAGCAATATATGGGGCCCATTATATACTGTATGGAGCAATGTATGGGGTCCATTATATACTGTACTAGATGGTGGCCCGATTCTAACTTATCGGGTATTCTAGAATATGTATGCGGCCGACCGGGCGCAATCAGCAAAGCGTGTTTAAATTTGGCGCCAAAATGGCTTTTTGGTCGCGGCCGGCGACCGCGACCAATCAGCCAAACGGTGTTTAAATTTGGCTGCAATATCGCTGATTGGTCGCGTCCGGCGACCGCGACCAATCAGCCAAGCGGTGTTTAAATTTGGCGGCGGCTGCGACCAATCACCGAACCGTGTTAGGGAGGACCGGAGAGCGTGTTTAAATTTGGCGCCAAAATCGCTGATTGGTCGCGACCGGCGACTGCGACCAATCAGCCAAGCGGTGTTTAAATTTGGCTGCAATATCGCTGATTGGTCGCGGTCGCCGGCCGCGACCAATTAGCAAAGCAGTGTTTAAATTTGGCGCCAATATCGCTGATTGGTCACGGGCCACTGATCTCTTGACGGTAGCCGCATGGAGGTCAGCAGCGCCGCTGGTCGGGATCCTTCTGCTGCGCCGGTCATCTCCCTGCTGCATCGCCGCTGACCTCCGTGCGGCAGATGAGCCGCTAACGGCCGCCATCTTTTTCTGAAATCCTGCGTCGCTGATTGGCCGCGGCCAGACCAATCAGCGACGCGGGTTTGCTGGACAAGCGGTCCTCTACTGTCGGGGAGTTGAGGCAGATCTTAGGATTCCTCGCCTACTATCATACTTATTTCAGAACTTCTCCAGGATTGCCACCTCGCTATACCTCTCCTTGGGGGATACGACAGAGTAAACAACACCCATGGAGAAAAAGAAGAACGCGAGTAGGACAGGGCTTAAAAGAAACAATGACGTTTCATCCCAACAACCCATTCTGTGGACAGTAGACCACCTGGAGGTATTGGAAGAACTAGTAGACTACCTGATAAAACCACCCATCTTGGGATATCCTGATTTCAACTTACCATTTGTTCTTCATTGTGACGCTTCTCAAGTTGGACTGGGAGCTTCCCTGTATCAGCATCAAGATGGAAAATTGAGAGTCATCAGTTACGGTTCTAGAACGTTGACAGACGCCGAGAAGAATAACCATCTACATTCCGGAAAATTGGAGTTCCAGACATTGAAATGGGCTATCTGTGAACGATTTAGAGATTATCTCTACTACAGCAAAGAGTTTGAGGTATACACTGACAACAACTCTTTGACCTATGTCCTTACTATTACTACAGCCAAACTGAATGCAACGGGTCAGAGATGGGTCGCTAAACTATCTGACTTCAATTTCAGCATTAAGTACAGGCCAGGAAAATACAATGCGGATGCTGACGGATTGTCGAGAATGCCACCAGAGCCTGAGGAGTTCATGCAAGAATGCTCGGAGGAAGTCAATCTGGAAGCAATTGAGAGCACTACCCAAGCAGTGCAAGCTTATCAAGAGGTAGACACACCACTGTGGTGTCTGTTGACGGTGGAAAACACCATAAAAGCGAGAGAACAAGATCACCCCCTGTCCATTCAACAACTACCAAAATGAAAAATCTGTAGAGCACAACAGGAATATCAGATAATTGGTAGAATACTACTTTATGTGGATCAAAATTGGTTTCCAAGTAGACGGGAGTATCTGTTTTAGTTAAAGAATGGACGAAGCTCTACCTCAGTGGAGACGGTATCCTGTATCGTAAAGGAGGGCAAAACTGGCAGTTGGTACTACCCAGAGTATTCCGTAGGTTGGTCTTCAAAGAACTCCATGAAAACATGGGACACCTGGGAGTGGAAAGGACAACCAACTTGATCCGTGAACGTTTCTTCTGGCCGTACATGCAGAGAAATATTGAGAGGTACGTGACCAGGGAGTGTGGGTGTCTGAAAGATAAACATCCCAACACATCAACCCTGGTACCTATTGGCAACATTCAAACTACCTATCCGTGTGAGATGGTCTCAATAGACTTTCTACATCTTCAGACGTGAAAGGGTGGTTACGAATACATATTGGTGGTGATGGACCATTTTACTCAATTTGCCCAATCATATGCCACCGCCAATAAAGCTGGTCGAACAGTGACAGGGAAGATCTTCAATGATTTTGCTTTGAGGTTTGGGTTCCCTACGAGTTTACACCATGACCAAGGACGAGAATTTGAGAACCAGCTCTTTGCCAAGCTAGGAAAGTACTGTAGAATTCAGAGATCCCACACAACGTCCTATCACCCAGAGGGTAATGGACAAGTGGAATGTTTTAACCGGACATTATTGTTGATGTTGCGCACTTTAACAGCTGACGAGAAGAAAGACTGGAAGAGTTCTCTGTCAAAAGTGGTACATGCCTATAACTGTACAAAGAGCGATGCAACGGGTTACTCACCCTTCTTCCTATTGTATGGACAATCGCCAAGACTGCCAGTCGACATCATGTTCGATACTCCGGTGTCAGAGACTTACAGAACATATCTGGAGTACGTTCGGAAATGGAAGGAATGGATGGCAGAGGCATACAACATAGCGTCCAAAGTGGTTACGCAAGGACAGAGCAAGAGTAAGGAGTACTAAGATCAAAAATGTTATGGAGCAGAAATGGAACTTTGTTCGTACTGGGAGGACAAGGTGTATGTGGTCGTAAAGAGGAAAGCTGATGACATTCCAGTGTATGAAATCTGATTGGAAAGAGGAGACAAGAAAACCAGAATAGTCCATCGGAATTTGTTACTACCCTTGTGATTATCTCCCACCACAACAAAACTTTCCAGAAGCAGACCGACATCGACCGAGATCAACTAAGGGACCTCCACAGACTCAAGCTCCGGAGGTGGATAGTGACCTTGAAAGTGCCGATGAGCAAGAGCACACCGTTGTATTTCTCGGATCGGCAAGGAGAGGGACGTACCATCCTCAAGAGAGTGAACTAAGTCCTGAGGCTCCAAAGTTTGTACCAAAGAGTACAGATGAAGTCCAATTCAGATCTGATGATCGAATACTGATCACTGAAGAGACTGATCGACTCTCAGGAGGAGTGGAATTACCAGGGGATTGTGGGGAAGTTGTTTACTGTCTGGCTGGAGCCAAAGAGAAATGTGGTGTGTGTGTTCTGCTTCTGACAGAAGCGCCCCTGCAAGTGAAAAGGACTCAAGTCAGAAGTGAAGCTAAGCACAGGTCAGGTAGAGTTCCTAAACTAGCAGTGCAGAGTATTGTCAAGCAGAAAGATAAGGACTGGAAAAAATGGTGTCACCGGGATCATCTCCCTCAGCAATCCCTCCCCCATCCTCCATCTCACTGTACTGTAAAGAATGCTGTGTTCATTAATGTGCCTTTTCATTAGAACTGTGCTGTCCTGTACTACTGGGAAGACTGTGAACTGCTGTGCTGCTAAAGAAACTGTACTGTTTGTCACTAGAGCCTGTTGCTCATCAGACTTAGCTTGCACTGGCTATGTGGCTTCTTATTAAATGCTACTGTTCTACCGTTTATGAGGACTCTTGTCAAGTGTGTCTGGTCAGCAAGTGAAACAACCTACTTGTCTATGCCTGAAGGTCAATACCCCTGTGAGAAGCTACAGCACACGGTCTATGGTCGCCTGAGTAACGGTTCCCCCAGGATTCCAAAGAATTCATGTAACCTGTCTCGACCCTATCTGAACCTAGCGGCGTGCGTGTAACACGTACACAGAAATCATCGGGCCCCATGGCAACATTTTTAATTCCCCCACCCCCCCAAAAAAAATTTTTTATATTTGTCGGGGGTCACAGAACAGCAGATCTCACAACTTTCCAGCCTTTACATAGTAATTTTCCTCCTGCTGAAGTCCTAGATTCCTCTTTCATTGTCCCCATAAAGTATCATACCAACAAAAGTGCCCCTAAACACTGTATGATACCCCAATGGTGAATTCCTCTACATTAATAGTATAATGATGCTACTGTACCCAACTTCAACTCCCAAAGCAAAGTATGGTGACCCCAGCACAGTTTGATTCCTTACACAGCCCTCCATACAGTATAATAGCCCCACAATGTATAATGGCCCGCACACCTCCCCACATTGTATAATGGCCCACTCTAGCCCTCATAACAGTATAATGGTCCCCACACAGCCCTCCACATAGTATGATGGACTCCACTCAAACCTTCACACTGTATAATTGCTTGCATACAGTATAATGACCCCACATAGCCTTCCATATAATATAATGCGCCCCTCATAATCCTTCATATAGTATAATACACTTCCCATGGTGCTCCATAGAATATAATGCACTCGTCATGGTCCTCCATATAGTATAATGCACACCCATGGTCCTCCATACAATATAATGCACCTCCCATGGTCCTCCATACAATATAATGCACCCCCCATGGTCATCCATACAATATAATGCATCCCCCATGGTCCTCCATACAATATAATGCAACCCCTATGGTCCTAAATACAATATAATGCACCCCCATGGTCTTCCGTATAATATAATGCATCCCCCATGGTCCTTCATACAATATAATGCACCCCTCATGGTCCTACATACAGTATAATGCACCCTCCATGTTCCTCCATACAATATAATGCACCCTCCATGGTCCTCCATACAGTGTAATGCACCCCTCACGGTCCTCCATACAATATAATGCACCTCCCATGGTCCTCCATACAATATAATGCAATCCCTATGGTCCTCCATACAATATAATGCACCCCCATGGTCTTCCATACAATATAATTCACCCCCCATGGTCTTCCATACAATATAATGCACCCCTCATGGTCCTCCATACAGTATAATGCACCCTCCATGGTCCTCCATACAGTGTAATGCACCCCTCATGGTCCTCCATACAATATAATGCACCTCCCATGGTCCTTCATACAATATAATGCAATCCCTATGGTCCTCCAGACAATATAATGCACCCCCATGGTCTTCCATACAATATAATTCACCCCCCATGGTCTTCCATACAATATAATGCACTCCTCATGGTCTTCCATACAATGTAATGCACCCCTCATGGTCCTCCATACAGTATAATGCACCCTCCATGGTCCTCCATACAGTGTAATGCTCCCCTCATGGTCCTCCATACAATATAATGCACCTCCCATGGTCCTCCATACAATATAATGCAATCCCTATGGTCCTCCATACAATATAATGCACCCCCATGGTCTTCCATACAATATAATGCATCCCCCATGGTCCTCCATACAATATAATGTGCTCCTCATGGTCTTCCATACAATATAATGCACTCCTCATGGTCTTCCATACAATATAATGCACCACCCATGGTCCGCTATACCATATAATGCACCCCCATGGTCCTCCATACAATATAATGCACCCCCATGGTCCTCCATACAATATAATGCACCCCCCATGGTCCTTCATGCAATGTAACGCACACCCCATGGTCCTACATACAATATAATGCACCCCCCATGATCCTCCATACTCTTTTGTCACTGATTTAAAAAAATAAACACAGTACTCACCTCTCCTTATTCCTTGTTCCACCAGATGCTCTGATCTGCTGAGCCTTTGGTGTGAAGTGCTGCACATATCAGAACAGCGGGCGCCCTGAAATGACGTCATCGATGCCGCTGCTCTGACACGTCAGACGTCGAGGAAGACTGATGGGGGTGGAAGCGTCTGCTGACACTCCCTCCTCCATCCTCATTGCTCGCGTTGATGGCTAGAGCCCCCCTCTGGTCGTCAGCACAAGCAATGATGATGAAGGAGTAAGCATCAGCAGACGCTTCCGCCCCATCATTGTGTGTGGGCAGTGTGGGCGCAGATGGGCGGAGGGGGGGCCCGGTGTCAGTGCCGGTTCACGGGCCCCATAGCAGTGGCGTGGCCTGATGTCTTATAGTCCAAGTGGGTGAGGATATAAAAGACAGATATATTGCAGCCATATTGTTATGCTGTTTACCTGGAGCATATACTGCTGATTGATCCCCTAGAGACAAGGCTGAGACAGACCTGATACGACCAGGCTAGTAGTGAAGGACACTCGAACTTGAATTTTTCTGTAATTCAGTAGCCTGCATAATAATAGGTCACCAAGTATACTGCTCTCTATACATGCAAGAACCATGAGATAAGGATTATTGGCCATGTTTCCTCTATCTAGCGTTTGCATTCTTGCTTTGTTAGAAAATCTGGTCTCGAAGGGCATGTTGACATCAAGTTTTTTGAGGAGTCTGAAAAATTGCTCAAAAAACGCTTTAAAGACTCTTCCTATCCAGTCTTTTAAGCATATTTTTCAATTTCAGGATTCGAAGCAAAACACAATGTGGGCAAAAAAAGAAAAAGTGTACCGTATGTTAGTTATTTCCAGATGAAAAACGTTCGAAACTAGACACCATCCAATGAAAGGGTTACGAGAAAACGCTCCAGAAAAAAATCTCTTCCGAAAATGAAAAAAAATCCTACAAAAACTTCCCAGACAAGGAACATTTCCTGCTGCGGTTTCCACTAGAAATATCATCACTTCCCCGCACATTTACCACCGGGAGCTTGGCACAGCTACAACCGAGCTCCTGTGGTAACAGTCAGGGACAATGGCCGCACTGCCTCAGGCTGATTAACTGTCTTGTGTTGTAGACAAGTATTTCACATTTTGACTCATCGGTGCTGAGCACCTGCTGCCATTTTTCTGCACCCCGTCACTATGCTTTCATGCATTGTTAAATCTCTTGACCTTGTTTCCGTGTCGAATGCATTCGTTTTTGCTTTCAATTCGTCCATAAGGATCAGTTCTGGCCAGACTTCTCCAAACAGTACATGGGGGTAGCTGAGTCCCACTGGTCGCTGCCAGTTCTGAGCTGATAGCACTGCTGGACATCTTCTGATTTCAAGTGGAAGTAAGCATGCTGTGTCTTTCATCTGCTGTACTAAGTTTCCATGGCCGATCACTGCGTCTATGATCTCCAACTTTGCCCATTTCTTGGAGTTCTCAATGATGAGAAATATAGGTAACTACTTATCCATGAAGAAGAACAAGAAGTCCTGGAAGTGATGATCCGGACCCCACAGAACCCTGATCTTACATCACTAAGTCTGTTTAGGATTACATGAAGAGAGAGAAGCATTTGCACAAACGACATCTTCAGAAGATCTGTGGTTACTTCTCCAAGATGTTTGGAACAACCTCCTGCCGAGTTCTGTAAAAAACTATATACAAATGTAGCTAGAAGAATTGATGCTTTGAAGCTCTTATTGAAGGCAAGAGGCAGTCAAACCAAATGTTGATGTGATTTAGATTTCTTTTTTGCTCATTAACTTTGCATTTGTTTGCTAAAAAATAAATTATTCCCTCTTCTATTTTTTAAAGCATTCTTACTTTGCAGCATTTTTTCAACACCTGTCACAAATTATACAGTAATATATATAAAGAAATCTCTGTGTGTCTCAATATCTCACCCATGTTCCCATTCTTCTACTTACCTTTCTGTGTGTTGATGTAAGACAAGTGTCTGCAGCAGGAGCCTCCCCCCTCTGCCCTGTTTGTAGTAGGACAAAACATCACACCATCTCCTTGTCCAAGGGTCAGGGCTTCAGCAGCCAAAGATGGAACTGATTGACAAGAGATTGATCCTTGTGTTCTCTGCAGGATTTCTACAAGACAGTTTCATGATCAGGCCGGAAATGCTGCAGACTAACAAGCGGAGAGGACAATTATTTTCTTATTTTATTTGAACATTTATTTTTAGGATTAGTGTTAATTTAAAGCAAAGCTATCAGCAGAAAATGACTGATTGTATGTTTCAGAGGTTTGTGTTACATTATTTTTGTTTAAATTGTTGGCATTTTTTTTTTCATATGATGATCTTTAATACAAAAGAAAAAAAATCACAATGGCCACTTGGGCTTTTTTTAGACTCATACTTTCTGTCTTTTCAGGAAGAGTTTTCAGCAGGCTCCTTATCAGCAGAGGCAGGATTGCAATGAGAGGTAACATCTCTGAAACACAGCTGATAACACAGGATCCAGCAATCACAACAGGTAATGTAACAGCTTTCCCTGCTCCCTCTTCCTTCACAATGACCTTTGCATATGCTCATTAGATGCTTTAATATAAAAGATAGGATCTTTTCATTGTGGTTAATGTACATGTGTTGTTTCCTGAAACAACAGGAAGCTAAAGTTAAAAAAAAGCCCAAGTGGTCGGTTTGAAAATTGCAAGATTTGTGGTTTTTATTTATAGTACACACTGTGATATGGAAAAAAATTGCCCCCAAACAATAAGTTTAACACAAAAACCCGATTTAAACAATAGTTCATATTCTGATAGCTTCACTTTAAGTAAAAGAAGTTGAGTTTTAATACCAGACAGTTTCAATACTCAGCCTATATGGGAGAGAAATGATTGCAAATAGTCTGACATACAAGGACTAGCCCACCGGGAAATCGGTGAATCCTCTGGTGGGCCCTGATGCAGGGCCAGCTCTGACTGCGTTAGAAGGCTCCTCCCCCACATACCCTAGCAAAGGGATGCACTGCCCGGCTAATGGCATTCATAGCAGCACGCTCCCTCCTTCCCCTGCTGTGCTGGCGCTAGGTGTTGGAGTCAGACTAACATCTGTGCAGGAGAGGTGTCACTGACAGTAACAGCTCTCCGGAATCAGTGTCATTCTGACTGGACACATAGCAGGAGCACCGCAGGGGAGGGAGGGAGCCTGCTGCTATGGGAGCAGATTAGCTGGGCAGCGCATAGCTAATGAGTGTGGTAAGTGACACCTCTCCTGCAGAGGAGCAATCTGACCAGCTTCCATAGCCTCGCCCCTCCCCCACAGCACGGGTACGGCGGGGGAGATGACTACCACAGCATTCTGAGCGCCATCACCCCTCTCTTGCAGAAGGAGTTTGATGAGGCTAGGCTGTCATTGGTGCGGTGCCACTGCCCAGCATGCAGCAGCTGCCCGGACTTCCTCCATCTTCTGCAGCTAATGCCATCAGACTCTTTCCTGGATCTCAGAAGACTGTGAGTGGCAGCAGTTTTCATTTTTAAATATTATTTCATATGAAATTGATATGTGTGTAATACGACAGTATATATACAAGTGCATCTCACAAAATTAGAATATCATCAAAAAGTAAATTTATTTCTGTTCTTCAATACAAAAAGTGAATCTCATATATTATATAGAGTCATTACAAACAGAGTGATCTATTTCAAGTGTTTATTTCTGTTAAACACAAACACAAAAGTCATTATCTCAGTAAATAAGAATAATTAACAAAAAACACCTGCAAAGGCTTCCTAAGCATTTACAAAAGATTCCTTAGTCTGTTTCAGTAGGCTCCACAATCTTGGGGAAGACTGATGACAGATGTCCGGAGGGCAGTCGTGTCTGCGTATTGTATCAAACGCTTTATATCTGTGTACCATGTCTGCGTAACGTATGCATGTCTGCATATCGTGTGTGTGCGCATATCTGCGTACTGCGTGTGTGCGCATGTCTGCATACCCTGTGCATACGAATGTCTGCGTACCGTGTGTGCGCGAGCGCATGTCTGCATATCATGTGTGTGTGCGCATATCTGCGTACCGCGTGTGTGCATGTCTGTGTTCCGTGTGTGCGTGCGCATGTCTGCATATCGTGTGTGCGCATATCTGCGTACCGTGTGTGTACGTGTGCATGTCTGCGTTCCGTGTGTGTGCGTGCGCATGTCTGCTTACCATGAGTGTGTGCGCATGTCTGCGTACTGTGTATGTGTGTGTGTGCATGTCTGCCTACTGTGCGTGTGCATGTCTGCTTCCTGTGCGTGCATATCTGCCTCCTGTGTGTCTGTGCATGTTTGCATATGTGAAGGATGAGGGGACAGGCTGGGCCCTGTGTTGTATACCTATATTTCTCCGCTGTATCTGTGCATCAATGATGTTAGGTGCTAAAGGGGCCCACGGAGACTCTTTCGCCCAAAGCCCACGAAAACCTGGAGCCGGCCCTGGATATAGGCTATAAATAGAGGAAGGAGACTTGACTATATATGCTATATTTGGGGGAGGGGGACTTGACTGTATATGCTATATGCTATATGTGGGAGAGGGGAACTTGGCTATATATGTAATATGTGGGGGAGGAGGACATGCCGGATCAGACTGGCCCACCAGAGGCATACTAACCGCTCTGTTACTTACAAATAGTGAGCCGCAGTCTAATACGCTCACTGCTGTCTTGGGTTGTCTAACTCTGGGAGGAGCTGCAAGCAGGACATTCTCCCAGCCTCTACGTCACTACTCCTTGCAGCTCCTCCCAGAGTTAGACAACCCAGGAGAGCATTGCACGCGTCACTGACGGCATTGATGACACTCTCGCCTGCTGCAAACTGCGGCTCACTATAAGTAACAAAGTGTTGTTGCGCCCTGATTACTTTTTATGTCACCGCTCTTCCCTGCGTTGAACAAGCAGGGCAGCCAATCAATGTGAGCTTTCGTTGTGTCCTCTTCTCCTCGGCTGTACAGCACAGCTCAGGTAATGAGCTGTGCTGTCATCCATAACACGCGCTCCTCTTCCCCACAATGTAAGCAGCAGAGGGAGTTATAGGACTCCCTACTACAGCTGCAATGATTGAAGGAGGGTTCCCTCCAGCCTAGCAGTGAGTAAGCCCTGACTGACTGAGCCCCCTCTTCCTGCATTACCCCTGACTGACTGAGCATCTTCTCCCTGTATCACCCCTGACTGACTGCACCCATTCCCTGTGTATCATCTTTGACTGACTGTGCCCCCTCCCCCTGTATCGCTCCTGACTGACTGTGCCCCCTCCTCTTGTATCACCCCTGACTGACTGAGCCCCATCTCCCTATATCACCCCAGACTGACTGAGCCTCCTCTCTCCCTGTATCACCCCTGACTGACTATGCCCCCTCCTGTATCACCCCTGACTGACTGAGCCCCCTCTCCCTGTATCACCCCTGACTTACTGAGCCCTCACCCTCTGTATCACCCCTGACTAACTGAGCCCCCCCTCGCTGTATCACCCCTGATTCACTGTGCCCCCTCCCACTCTTTCTCCGCTGACTGACTACACCCCTTCCCCCTATATCACCCCTCACTGAGCCCCCTCTCCCTGTATCACTCAGTTTTCTTCTTCCACTACTAACAAAATGAGGCCCATCATAAAAAGTTATGGCCTTATAGGTGGCAGAAAGATTTCCGTAAAAAGTGTACAAGGGATGTGAGGGAAAGCTATTTTGCTCTCACTCCAGTGTCATACATAACTGATTTAGGACCCCCACCACTATTAGTGGCTCTATTCACATAATGTATTTGCTGCTTAATTTCTACAATGGAATTCCCACAGCAAATGAACAGTGGTAATATCCACCCAGATATTGTGCAGATATTGCTGCTTTTACTATTACGCAATGATGCACCTTTACCATTGACCTGTTCCTTTGTATTGCAAAGGATGAAATCGAAGGTGAATATCCACAGCATAAATTGACACGTGATGTCAAATCCACAGCGCCGGTCAATTCACGTCGTGGATTTTCTCAGCGTATGGATGAGATGTCATAAAATCCCTTCCACTCCGCTGGTGCAATAAAACATTGGTTTAGTGGTTAGTAAACACCAGGGTACATTTATCATTGAGTTTGCACCAAAAATGTGACGCAAGCTCTTTCTATAACATTAAGTGTACTATCTTATATTATACGCTGATATTGGCGTGTTTTACCATACAATTGGTGGTCTTGTATTTACAGTTGTGCTCAAAAGTTTACATACCCCGGCAGAATTTTTCCTTTCTTGTTTCAGAGAATGTGAATGATAACAAAAAACTTTTTCTCCACTCATGGTTATTGGTTGGGTGAAGCCATTTATTGTCAAACTACTGTGTTTTCTCTTTTTAAATCTTAATGACAACCAAAAACATCCAAATGACCCTGACCAAAAGTTCACATACCCTGGTGATTTTGGCCTGATAGCATGCACAGAATTTGACACAAATGGGTTTGAATGACTACTAAAGGTAACATCCTCACCTGTGACCTGTTTCCTTGTAATCAGTATGTGTGCATAAAAGCTGAGTGAGTTTCTGGGATCCAGACAGACTCTTGCATCTTTCATCCAGCCACTGATTTCTGGATTGTGAGTCATGGGGAAGGCAAAAGAATTGTCAACGGATCTACGGGAAAAGGTAGTTGAACTGTATAACACAGGAAAGGGATACAAAAACATACCCAAGGAAATGATAATGCCAGTCAGCAGCGTTCAAACTTTGATTAACAAATGGAAAATCAGGGGCTCTGTAAAAACCAAACCACGGTCAGGTAGACCATCAAAGATTTCGGCCACAACTGCCAGGAAAATTGTTCGAGATGGAAAGAAAAACCCACAAATAACATCAGCTGAAATTCAGGACTCTATGAAAACTAGCGGTGTGGCTGTTTCAAGATGCACAATAAGGAGGCTCTTGAAGAAAAATGGGCTGTATGGTCGAGTCGCCAGAAGAAAGCCATTACTGCGCAAATGCCACAAAGTATCTCACCTACAATGTGTCAAACAGCACAGACACAAGCCTCAAAACTTCTGAAACAAGGTAATTTGGAGTGATGAAACCAAAATCAAACTTTTTGGCCACAACCATAAACGTTACATTTGGAGAGAGGTCAACAAGGCCTATGGTGAAAGGAACACCATTCCTACAGTAAAGCACGGAGGTGGATCGCTGATGTTTTGGGGATGTGTGAGCTACAAAGGCACAGGAAACTTGGTAAAAGTTGAAGGAAAGATGAATGCAGCACGTTATCAGCAAATACTGGAGGCAAATTTGCACTCATCAGCCCGGAAGCTGCGCATGGGACATACTTGGACGTTCCAACATGACAACGATCCAAAACACAAGGCCAAGTCGACCTGTCTTTGGCTACAGCAAAACAAAGTGAAGGTTCTGTAGTGGCCACCTCAGTAGTCTCCTGACCTCAATATCATTGAGCCACTCTGGGGAGATCTCAAGCGCGCAGTTCATGCAAGACAGCCCAGGAATTTACAGGAACTGGAGGCTTTTTACCAAGAAGAATGGGCAGCTTTACCATCTGAGGAAATACAAAACCTCATCCACAACTACCACAAAAGACTTCAAGCTGTCATTGATGTTAGAGGGGGAATACACGGTATTAAGAACTGGGGTATGTGAAATTTTCATGAGGGTCATTTGGATGTTTTTGGTTGTCATTAAGATTTATGTAACGGGTCTGGGAGGTGGAACCTCTGAGCTACGATACAAAGGGGCAGTCCTTGTAAGGAAGCGGGTGGCTCCCAGGGTAGGCGGGCAGGTAGGCACGGCAAGTGACGGGGACAGTCTCTGGGTAGAAGGGCAGGAGGTCACGGCAAGTGACGGGGACAGTCTCTGGGTAGGGGGGCAGGAGGTCACGGCAAGTGACGGGAACAGTCTCTTGACAGGCGGGTGGTCACGGCAAGTGACGGCGAAGCCTCCAGATAGGCTAGCAGGCGGGTAGCAGGTGGACGCTCCCAGGTGAGCGGGCAAGAGTCTCTGGACAGGCAGGTGGTCACAGCAAGTGACGGCAGAGCCTCCAGGTAGGCTAGCAGGCAGGTAGCAGGCGGACGCTCCCAGGTGGGCGGGCAAGAGTCTCTGGACAGGCAGGTGGTCACAGCAGGTAACGGCAGAGCCTCCAGGTAGGCTAGCAGGCAGGTAGCAGGCGGACGCTCCCAGGTGAGCGGGTAAGAGTCTCTGGACAGGCAGGTGGTCACAGCACGTGACGGCAGAGCCTCCAGGTAGGCTAGCAGGCAGGTAGCAGGCGGACGCTCCCAGGTGAGCGGGTAAGAGTCTCTGGGCAGGCAGGTGGTCACAGCACGTGACGGCAGAGCCTCCAGGTAGGCTAGCAGGCAGGTAGCAGATGAGCGCTCCCAGGTGAGCGGGCAATCAGATCCATAGACAGACTGGCAGGGCTGGTAGGCAGACTGTCGGACCGCAGGAATGCAAGTAGATATACAAGTATTAGGCAGGTATCAAGCAGGAATCTGGCAGGTAACTGGCAGGTAACTGGTAACGGGACCTGAGGGCTGAAGCAAAGTGATAGACTATGCAACAACATTGCTCGGGCACCTCCATTTTGGAGGAGGTGCCTTATATATGGTGAGGTCCTCCGGCCATTGGCCGGGGACTCCTTAGGACGGCGCGCGCGGCCCCTTTAAGAGAGGGGGAGCGCGCGCGCCCTAAGCACAGTGGCCGGGAAGCAGCGCGCGCTGCCAGCAGAGCGGGAGGAGGACGCCGGGCACGGCACGGAGCGGAGAGGTGAGGGGAACAGCGTCCCTGCCTATCAGGAGGCAGGGACGCCGACGCTACAATTTAAATAGAAAAAACACAGTAGTTTGACAAGAAATGGCTTCACCAAACCAATAACCATGAGTGGAGAAAAAGTTTTTTTATTATCATTCATATTCTCTGAAACAAGGCAAGGAAGGAAAAATTCTGCCGCGGTATGTAAACTTTTGAGCACAACTGCATTTCTATGTAGCTACACAGTGGGCCCCAAGAATGATTTTCTCTGGTGGGCCCAATGTACTCCAGTCCAACGCTGCATACAAGTGCCAGAGATAAGGTGTTCAAAAATATCCTAGAAAGGACTCCTAGACAAAGAAATGCTTTTCATTGAAAATGCTCAAATTTTTGTGGCGTTTTTGGATAATTCTGTGTATTAGGTAGCCCCTCAGAGTAAGACAATTGTGAATGCAGGTTGTTCTAGGCGTATCATGTTGATGGATAATGTTATTCATATTAATAGAAGCCAAGAAGAAGTAGAAAGAGTTACCATATTTTTCGGACTATAAGACGCACTTTTTCCTCCAAAATTTTGGGGGCCCGCCAGTAACTATGATCTTTCTGACCACGGGCCGCAGCATGCTCAGCGCTGCGCATACCTTCCCCTTGATGGCCGCCTCCAGGAAAATCTACTCTCTGCTATGCGCTGCGCACAGACGGCGCATAGCAGTGACGTTCAAAGGCCGCCAGTCAATCAAGGCTGCGCGCGTCAGCCTTTGTCCTCTGATAGGCTGGTGGACAATGAACGTCACTGCTATGCGCCGGACGGTGACGTCAGTGCACAGTGCATAGCAGTGATCTGAAAAGGCATCCGGCCGGCGGGCTGCTGTCTGCGCGCAGCCTCTGATCGGTCGGCGGAGACCACAGGGGCCCATGATGAGGATGAACCTGCAGAGGACACCGCCGGGGGTGTGCAGAAAGATAAGAAGATTTTTTTTCCTTTATGAACAGGCAGGGTAGTGAAGGAATGGGGGGGGAAAGAGGATGCTATATATGGTCACATGAAGGGGGAGAGGATGCTATATAGGGACACATGATGGGGGAGAGGATGCTATATATGGGCACATGATGGGGAGAGGATGCTATATATGGGCACATGATGGGGAAGAGGATTCTATATATGGGCACATGATGGGGGAGATGATGCTATGTATGGGCACATGATGGGGAGTGGATGCTATATATGGGCACATGAAGGGGGAGAGGATGCTGTATATGAGCACATGATGGGGGAGATGATGCTATATAGGGGCACATGATGTGGGAGAGGATGCTATGTATGGGCACATGATGGGGAAGAGGATTCTATATATGGGCACATGATGAGGGAGAGGATGCTATGTAGTGGCACATGAAGGGGGAGCGGATGCTATATATGGACACATGAAGGGGGAGAGGATGCTATATATGGTCACATGATGTGGGAGAGGATGCTATGTATGGGCACATGATGGGGGAGAGGATGCTATATATGGGCACATGATGGGGGAGAGGATGCTATATAGGGGCACATGATGGGGGAGAGGATGCTATGTATGGGCACATGATGGGGGAGAGGATGCTATATATGGGCACATGATGGGGGAGAGGATGCTATGTATGGGCACATGATGGGGAGAGGATGCTATATATGGGCACATGAAGGGGGAGAGGATGCTATATATGGGCACATGATGGGGGAGAGGATGCTATATATGGGCACATGATGGGGGAGAGGATGCTATGTATGGGCACATGATGGGGGTGAGGATGCTATATAGGGGCACATAGTGTGGGAGAGGATGCTATATAGGGCCACATGATGAGGGGGGAGAGGATGCTATATAGGGGCACATGAAGGGGGAGAGGATGCTATATATGGGCACATGATGGGGAGAGGATGCTATATAGGGACACATGATAGGGTGATCATGCTATATTTGGGCACATGATGGGGGATAGGATGCTATATAGGGCCACATGATGAGAGGGGAGAGGATGCTTTATAGGGGCACATGATGGTGTGATCATGCTATATTTGGGCACATGATGGGGGATAGGATGCTATATAGGGACACATGATGGGGGAGAGGATGCTATATAGGGCGACATGATGAGTGGGGAGAGGATGCCTTATAGGTGCGCATGATGGGGGAGAGGATGATACATAGGGGCCCATGATGGTTAGGGAGAGGATGTTACATAGGGGCCCATGATGGGGGGGAGAGAGGATGATACATACAGGCCCAGGATGGGTGGAGGAGATACATGAGAACCAAGGATGGGGAATATTATTAAATAAAGGTGGCCAGGATGGGTGACAATTACAGTATGGGGGTCAGAATGTGGTATTAATTTATGGTGGCAAATGGGGACATAATTACTGTAGGGGACATTATTGCTGTACTTTAATTTACTTTTG
This sequence comes from Phyllobates terribilis, assembly GCF_046119375.1. Classification (NCBI taxonomy): domain Eukaryota; kingdom Metazoa; phylum Chordata; class Amphibia; order Anura; family Dendrobatidae; genus Phyllobates; species Phyllobates terribilis. The sequence continues at coordinate 109,438 of NW_027363073.1, read as the reverse complement.
AGGATACTGTTGTCCATGGGGGAGTAACAAAAGTGAGGTCCTGTTACTGTGCAGGGCGGCACTATGTCACTTTTTTTCTTCACCTGCTGTAGTGTAGAAATCAGGAAATAAGTGGGGAATGTGCTCTAGAAGTGATCAGCTATTGATAACTGTGGGTTATTTTCTGCAGTGACAAGTCCTGGAAGGAAGAAGTAATGGCGGTCTGTGCTAGATGAAGCACTTCAACTAGAGACGTCACTGGTGAGTCAGTTTATTACATGTAAATGCACACTATACACTATATACAGAGCTCCTGTATATAATATCACTGGTGATAACTGCATTACCAGTACACTATACACTATATACAGAGCTCCTGTGTATAATGTCACTGGTGATCACTGCATTACCAGTACCCTATACACTATATACAGAGCTCCTGTGTATAATGTCACTGGTGATCACTGCATTACCAGTACCCTATACACTATATACAGAGCTCCAGTGTATTAGTATTGTGTTTTTTCTTCATCTGCTGTAGTGTAGAAATCAGGAAATAAGTGGGGAATGTGCTCTAGAAGTGATCAGCTATTGATAACTGTGGGTTATTTTCTGCAGTGACAAGTCTTGGATGGAAGAAGTAATGGCGGTCTGTGCTAGATGAAGCACTTCAACTAGAGACGTTACTGGTGAGTCAGTGTATTACATGTAAATGCACACTATACACTATATACAGAGCTCCTGTGTATAATGTCACTGGTGATCACTACATTACCACTACCCTACACACTATATACAGAGCTCCAGTGTATTAGTATTGTGTTTTTTATTCATGATCCTTATTGTAGCATTATTCGGTGACTATGTAATGGTAACGTGTAGTCTTGTCATAGTATAGTGGTATTTGCCACTTGTATTTGGTGGTAATATGTGATCTGGTCATTCTGTGGCGGTATTTGTTCCTTGTATGTGGTATTATTCAGTCAATATGTGGTCTGGTCATGTTGTGGCGGTATTTGTCACTTGTATGTGGTGATAATTTGTGGTCTGATCATGGTGTGGCGGTATTTGTCCCTTGTATGTGGTATTATTCTGCTTTTATGTGGTGGTAATATGTGGTCTGGTCATGGTGTGGCGGTTTTTGGTCCCTTGTATGTGGTATTATCCGGTTACTATGTGGTGGTAATATGTGGTCTGATCATGATGTGGCTGTATTTGTCCCTTGTATGTGGTATTATTTGGTTACTATGTGGTGGTAATATGTGGTCTGATCATGGTGTGGCAGTATTTGTCCCTTGTATGTGGTATTATTCGGTTACTATGTGGTGGTAATATGTGGTCTGGTCATGATGTGACGGTATTTGTTCCTTGTATGTGGTATTATTGGTGTTTGTATAGGAGATTACGTTGTGTATGGAGGTCACTTGTTCTCTCTGATATCAATAACTAGAAGATTCTTTATTAAAGATTAATTACGTTGACGTTTAACCCTTCCCTGCCCTGTGTCTATTACACAGTAGCAAATATGCACTTAGAGAGGTTCTCCGGTGAAAACAAGTAATCGCCTATCCTAAGGCCACATTCACTCGATCAGCATTTGGTCAGTATTTTACATCAGTATTTGTAAGTCAAAACCAGGGGTGGGTGATAAATACAGAAGTGGTGACGTGTTTCTATTATACTTTTCCTCTGATTGTCCCACACCTGATTTTGGCTTACAAATAAGTGATGTAAAATACTCACCAAATACTGATGTGTGAACGTGGCCTAAGGATAACTTATTGATTGGTGGGGGTCTGACTGCTGGGACCCGTGCGATCGGCAGACTGTGGAGCTTTTATCCCCATTAGACTGGAGCTCATGTGCGACTTGATCACTGATCCATACATTCCCTCAGTGACTGCTCTTGCTTTTTTTCTGGAAGCCTCAAAGAGGATGAATGGAGCTGCGGTCAGACGTCCCACCTGCTGCTGCATTTTAAAATGTGGATAAGTGTCCTGACAGGAATAAAAGTTCCCCATTCTTCTGATCGGTGCGGTTTCCAATGGTCAGATTACACCGATCAATAAGATATTGTGGCGCCCCTGCAGGTTCAGTCGCCACAGAGGTACTGCATCTCACCCAGAGGTGTGGTATCTCACTCTCGGGTAAGGATAGAGTGCTGCCCGGGACCCTAACACCTGCATCCAACACATTCCACTTCAGTGGGGGCAGGGTGAGATTGCTCCTAAGGGAGAGCACAGTCCCTGGTCCCTAGCTGAAGGGTGGAACTATGTAGTGGGTGTGGGTGGAGGACGTAGTACAGGGGAGCACAGGAATGGAAGTGATATAAAAGAGGGAACCATCTTGGAAAGGGAGTGGAGTTCAGTCAGAGGAGGAGAGTGTGTGGAGTAGGAGCTCTGCAGGAGCTCTGCTCAGGCGGAGCGGGCCTAGTCTGAGAGGCCCAGGAGGTGAGACCAACTGAGGAGAGGAGCAGGAAGGAATGCTACAGGAGGAACGAGGGGATCCTAGGGGTACGGAGAGTGCTGGAGGCCACCCGTATGCCCGAATCTACCAGGACATGGAAGGATCAAGCCGCAGAGGGGACCGGCGCCTAACTAGTGAGAATTGCAACGTTCACCTAGATAACCGGAGGCTACTGTACTTTCAAGGTGCATCTGCCAACTACCACAATTATATCGCCGAAAAGGTGGCCGCATAGGGTCCAGGGGACTGCACGTCGCCCGACAAGATCCGAGGCTACCGGCTTGGGACACTGATTGTGAGGCGCAGGGCAGGAGGGTGAGAGCAAGCACAGGAAGACGACCGAGGAAGGAACATAAAACGGGGTACCGTTTAAGTACTCCTGAAATACTTGAGAGCTGCTGAACCCCTTTCTTGGTGAACGCAGGACGACGTGGGAGGTTATAATCTGGCAGTTGTAACCAGGAGCAGTGTGATAACAGTGAGTAAAACCTTGAAGACTGCACCCCACAGTGTCCTAGAATTATTGCTGCATCATCACCTGCCCTGCACTACACAGCACCAGCAACATCTACCTCATAGCATCACTATATCCTGCCCTGGGGCTAAGCTCTGCCTGTGGAGAGCTGAACCAACTCTGCTGCATCATCATCAGCTCTAGAGGATCTGCACCGCAGTGGCGGCCCCATATAGCCGCATACCACAGGTGGCGTCACGAACATTATTTCTATAAAAACTTTATTCCCTTTTACTTTTCCCCTTTTATTGACCAACCTGGGTCACGGACTGGGTCATTGCCACCGTAACATCCCCCAGCATCGACCGGCCCGGCCGAGCACCCCACGGCCCAGGGGGCGCGTCACATACCAGGATGAGGATGAAGTGGCCAAGTATATCAGTAGGGGGATGAGGGGACCATGCATACCAGGATGGGGAGGATGGGGCCATGAATAGCAGGATTGGGATGAACGGGCCATGAATACCAGGATAGGGAGGATGCGGCTATGCATACCAGGATGGGGATGAGGGGGCCATGCATACCAGGATGGGGAAGATGGGGCCGTGCATATCAGGATGGCGATGAGGGGATCATGCACACCAGGATAGGGAGGATGCGGCTATGCATACCAGGATGGGGATGAGGGGGCCATACATACCAGGATTAGGATGGGGGCCATATATACCTGGATTCGGGGCCATATACAAGTGCTTCTCACTAAATTTGAATATCATCAAAAAGTTAATTTATTTCAGTTCTTCAATACAAAAAGTGAAACTCATATATTATATAGTCATTACAGAGTGATCTATTTCAAGTCTTTAGTTCTGTTAATGTTGATGATTATGGCTTACAGTCAATGAAAACACAAAGTCTAGTGTATTGAAGAACTGAAATAAATTAACTTTTTGATGATATTCTAATTTTGTGAGAAGCACTTGTATATCTGGATTGAGGGACATATATATACCAGGATGGGGGATATTAGTATAGAATTGGGGTATATTTCCCCTATAACAGTGTCAGCAGAAGACCCCTACCTCCATAACAGTACATCATGATCACATTTTGTGCTTAAATTTTTATTTTCCTATTTTCCTCCTCTAAAACCTAGGTGCGTCTTATAGTCTGAAATATACGTTAACTATCATGATTTACACATTAGAGTGAAATTGTCCTTTCAGGAGAACTTGCAGTAGAATGTTTGTGTCCGCCTCTAACTCCACCCTACTCCCTCCATAGAACTTTTTGAGCACCAACTGTTATCTTCTATCTCAGTAATGGGAAAATCTGTATTCACTAAAGATTTTACCCAAGAATTAAGGACATTGAGAATGAATGATCAGCCCAGGAGGAGAAAAAAACAGATCTCTTTAATAAAATATATTACAAAGTTTCTAATTTTCACGTGTACTATTGGTTTATGAAATAAATTAATACATTTTACTTTAATACATTTTATGCTAGGGTTACATGGTGGCATGTGTCAGTTGACGTTTACATTGTGCGCCTCATTGCAAAATAGAATCTAACAATTTCTTATGCTGTCGCATTGCGTTTTTAACCAGCTATGATTACGACACAGAGATACAAATATCTAAAATGTTCTGGATTTGCTGATTTTCTTCATTACAGGAAAATAATGTGGCAAGACAAAGTTATATTTATAATCTTGTGTATTTTATCACTTCCTTATTCTTTAAACTTATAAATTTGAGGTTCTTAGTGCACATTTTGATCAAATTGTGCAAGCCCATCTGCCAACGACAAGATGACCTCATCAGATGGGGCCCTACACTAACAAACTAACCTATTTATTGTATCTATCTTATTCTTATCCTCACAATCTATTGATTATTATTACAACATTATTATACTTATTATTGCTATTATTACTCTAGTACTATGAGATTCCTAGAATTAAAACTGTTGATCCAGAAGAAGGCAAAAACCCCTGGACACATTCAGCCAATTTGTGTCAAGGGGAAAAACTCCTTCTCGACCCCGGGAAAAAGCGATCAGTCCTAGAACCCTGAATCAAAACCCTAATATATATTAATTATTTACTAATTATTATAATCATTACCTTAGATACTATTTTTTGTATTACTATTATTTGTGTTATTTTTAGTTTCCTGCTATTTTACTGATATTACTAATATTCTACTATTTTATGCTAGATAATTTTGTATTATTGCTATTTTATTCTTACCATTATTGCTAACATTTGTATTGATATTTTACTAAAATTAAAAATTAGATCCTAATTCCTAAAGATGTTGATCCAGAAGAAGGCAAAAAACCGCGGACACGTTTGGCCAATTTGTGTCTTGGTGGAAAAATTCCTTCTTGACCCCGGGAAAAGGCGATCAGTCCTAGAACCCTGGATCAAATCTCCTAATACTTATTCAAATTTTAATAATTAATATTTAATTTAATTAATAATTAATCATTTAACAAATATTATTAATATTTTATTTTTAATATTATAGTATAAATTTATTATTACTTTACTAGTGAAATTATTCTTGTTTTATGGTCACTAATATTACGCTATATACTATATTATATTACTACTCCACTATTGCTGATTCTACTATAATCTTACTAATTCGCAGGTCCTTATTTCTAAAGCTGTTGATCCAGAAGAAGGCAAAAACCCCTGGACACATTCAGCCAATTGTTGTCTCAGGGGGGAAATTCCTTCTTGACCCCGGGAAAAGGCGATCAGTCCTACAACCCTGGATCAAACCTGCTGATGTTATTTTTATGTCTCTACCATTATTACACAAATTAATATTATATTACTGCTATTATTACTGCTCCTAATATTATTAAAGTCTTTATTATGATTTTACTACATTTTTAAGCTTTCTTAATCTAATAATAACTATTTTATGTCTATTATTTTTAGATTTGTAGCTGTTGATGTTCCTTCAGCTGGAATGTTGGTGCCTTAGAGTCCATCAACGTCTCGCTGATTTGAGGATGGTCCAGATGATGTTCCTCCTTCCTCTGAGGTTGGTATTCACGTATTTAAGGATGGACTGCTGGCGGATCTTGTGTCTTCCTGCTGGCTGGTTCTCAACTCTTCTGGCCCAGGTGTTGTTCTTTTCTTCTTTTGCTTTTGACTTTTTAGCATCTTCTTCTTTTTTCCCCTTGGTATCTCCTGCCTTATCTTCTTCTTTTTTCCCCTTGGTATCTTCTGCCTTATCTTGTTGTTTTTTCCCCTTGGTATCTTCTGCCTTATCTTCTTTTTTCCCCTTGGTATTGACGCGCCCCCTGGGCCATATTCTTTAGGGGAATACCCGGAGCCGGATCAGATGGGGGTTGTAGTCTTCCGAGTGGCTGTGACCCGGTCCGTGCCCAGGGTGTCAAGCTCAGAGTATGTGGCAGTCCTACAGATGTTATAAAGTTCTTAATGTCGACTACGCCACCCGTTGTATTGCGGTCACTAGGGCCGCCACTGCAGCAGGGTCCGCTGAGGCTGATGGTGTTGGTGCAGCTTTTGATAGTATAACCCCCAACGGGTGGGGTATAGCCTCAGGGGGTCAGGTGCAGAGGATGGGGGTTGTGGTGGTGCAGCGTAGATGTTAAGTGAAGACAGAGTCGGGTTGTGCAGTTTAGGGTATTTACTCACTGCTGATGTTCCGGTCACTCCAGCTTCAAGTGACCACCCGAGCCGTGCTGCGTCCACCAGGTCCTGGATTCAGCCAACCCCCAAGCAAGTCCGGAGCGTGACCCTGAGCTCTCCTTCTGTCCTTTCCTCTGGCCGTCCCCACTAGTGATCCACCTAGGTCCAGCTCCCTCGGGCCTTCTGTTGGGAGACCCTTGGCCTTGGGTTCCCTGACCCTCCACGTGGTTTGCCTTCGGGGTGGATGTGGTGGGTGGCCGTGGCAGACGCTGCCCACGGCCTCCGGTCTCTGGCTAGGGTGTGCTTTTGCCCCCACCAGTTTGGGATCCGGTACCCTATTGCCGACTCTTCACCCGGGGATTGAATTTGGGTTCTCAGAGTCCTTTCTTCTTCCCCCTCTGGGTCTTTCCTTCTCTGCTCCTCTCTCTCTCTGCAGGCTCATCTGGACCTCTGCTTCTTACTGACTCTGACAGACTGACCCTGATCTAAGATGGTGCCCACCTTATATACTCCCTCTATGTGTGAGCTCAGGTGACCAGCACCCAATGAGCTCCTAACTTTACCCAGGCTGCTCCCCCTATCTGCCCCTACACTACTTGGGATGTACCACCCCCCTCCCACTCCAGCCAGGAACAGACTCGGTCGTACCTGCACATTTCTAAGTGGGAGTACCGTCGGCCTGCCCCTCGGAAATGGGATGTGTGTAGTGCATGCAGCCTACCGAGCTCAGGTCCACACTCCATCCTTACCCGGGAGTGGAATATCACACCTCTGGGTTGAGGTGCAATACCCCTGTAGCAGCCGAATCCTCAGGGTGCTACATTCCCCCCTGGTAAATCACAGCACGTCCTCGGGCTGTAAGAACAAAACACCACAAAACATACAAATTTTTGCATAAACATATAAAACATCATACAAAACATTATATATATATATATATATATCAATAAAACTTTTCATATAAAACATTCTTGTAGACTTTTCCTCGCTTCTAGCTCCTCCTCCGGTCACTGTGCAACGTGTGACCGGGTAAAGTGCGACAGTCTTCTCTTGAAAAAACTCGTGGCTTTCCTGTAAAACCAGTAGGGAGCGCTTTAGGACGCGCAACTATATACAGGGGATATGGCCGCTCTCAGTCCTCGGCCAGGTATAAGGGAGGAATGACCGCTCTCAGTCCTCGGTCAGTGGGATTTAAGGGATAAACGGGTAAACAGTTCACACATGCTGGTCCCAACGGGGACTATATTATCAGCAACAGTTTCTTTGGTACCCCGACGGGTAACTATGTACAGCCTCTACTCTGCCGTACTCAACGACGACGTCCTCCTGCTCTTTCTTTGTGGTTACCTCTAGCTTCAGACCCGTCCGGGTCCTCTTGTTCTTCCTCCTCACACCGCAGCTCTTCCTCCGTCAGGCGATGCACATGGAGGGCGTAGGGTCCTTTGGCACACTTGTGCCGGGTAAAGGTGACCTTGTCCCCGATGTAAAGGTCACGACCTCTGTGTCCCTCCGGTAGGTGGGATTCAACGTCTCTCCTGGTCATGAAGACGTCGCCTGGGGTGCGGTGGTCTCGGATGAAGCCCCACCCATGCTGCATGTTAAACTTGATCACAGTCCCGGTGGTGCGGGGACTATGCGCTGCACGGGGGTCTCTCCTGGCCCGGCTCTTCTGCTCCGCGCTCCTTACTTGAGCTTGCTGTTCCCGGACCCGCCTCTCTCTCCGCTCCCTCTCAAAGACCTCGAGTTGTTGGCGGCAGCACTCAGCACGCTCCGCTGCAGCTGCCCGAGTCTCCTGAGTGAACCCCATGAGATCTTCTCCGGTGGGGTCCCACTCAAATTGGGCCTCTTCTAGCGGGGGCGAGATCCTCTTTACGGGCTTTGGAGCCGGGATCAGGGGTGCACACATGGCCCCAGCCTTCCTCTGCCGTTCCAGTTCATGATATTCCTGGGGCCAGATGAAAGGCTGCCCATCCGGGCACGTGTGTTGGGTAAACAGGTCCTCTCCCAGATGCGGCACTCTCGGTCTTATGGGCGCGGTGGTGTTAGCGCCCGGGTTGCCCGGGCCTTGCGGCCAGGCCTGGGGTATCTGGAAGGTGAAGGGCACCGTAAGGACGGTGGCACCCTGGGCTACTTGGCCCTGCGACCAGGTCGGAGGCTCCGCCGAGGTAGGGGGCGCTGTTGGTATTGCGGCGCCCGGGGGCACTAGGCCTTGCGACCAGGCTGGTGGTACTTCCTGCTTGGCCACGCTCGGGGTCGAGGCGTGTGACGTCACAGGGGTCACGGCGGCGGCTTCCGGTTGAGGCCTAGTCTGCAGCAGTGGCGTGGCGATTACGGGCACGGCAGGATAGACTTCGGGCTCTGCGACGGGGAGCTGGGGCAGGTACGCGGTTTCCCGGTTTGGGGTATAGACGTCCCCTTTACCTGCCTCCACTCGTTCGGCTCCCTTCTCGGCGCCGTCTCCGGCCTTCAGTCCTCCCGCGCCATCCTCAGAGGCGGTCTGTCTCCTCGTCTTGGGTGGCGTGCTCCGCTGACAGGTCTCGGTCTGCTGGGCCATCTCACGGCTCCACTCCGCCAACGTCTCTCGCTGCACCCGGGCCATCCTCCTTGCGAGGCCCCCCAGAGCGGTCTGTGCACACTCCCGGTCTCGGGGGAGCTGTGCTAGGACCTCCACTAGGCCTAGTGGGGTCGTTGCTTCTAGCAGGCTCCTGACCAACGGGTCGGTGCTGCTCTGCTCTTCTCCCGTTATCTCCAGCAGGCCTTCTGGAGTGGCGACCGGCAACAGGCTCCTGACCACTGGGTCGGTGCTGCCTGGAGTGGCGGCCCGCATCAGGCTCCTGACCACTGGGTCGGTGCTGCCTGGCTCTCCCTCCTCTGTTTCTAGCAGGCTCCTGGCCAACGGGCCGGTGCTGCTCTGCTTTCTCGCCATCTCCGGGTAAGCTCCTCCGATACTCTTCTCCAGGCTTCTTGCCTCCGGGTGCGCTCGCTCCAGACTGCTCCAAGCGACACCCATCTTTGCTCTCTTCTTCTCAGTCCTCCCACTTCGAGGGCGGTCCCGGGGCCGATTGGTGATTGTCAGCTCCAGGGGCAGTTCTTTCACGCTGACAGACACCTCTAGCATCACAGTCTCTGTTGGTGGGGGCGGTTTCCACTTTTGGCGCCATTTTCGGTCCTGGCCCACGATGGGAGGTGGCCTCTTGCCACCCTCTGGCACGCCCATAATGGCGTCCACTCTGACAAGGCGGGAAACCTTTGGAAATGGCGGGCACCGCTTCCCAGTGGCGGGAAACTCTGCAGATGGCGGGAAAAAGCTGTTAATGGCGGACAACCGGCGGAAATCGACTGGTGATGGGGTCCGATGGCGGGGACCCTCCGGAACCGGCAGGAGACTTCTTTTTGAGGTAAACTTGCACTTTTCTTCAGGCACGCAGTACCCGGGTGTTGCGGGCACGTAATCCTGCCGACTACGCCAAAGTTGACGCGCCCCCTGGGCCATATTCTTTAGGGGAATACCCGGAGCCGGATCAGATGGGGGTTGTAGTCTTCCGAGTGGCTGTGACCCGGTCCGTGCCCAGGGTGTCAAGCTCAGAGTATGTGGCAGTCCTACAGATGTTATAAAGTTCTTAATGTCGACTACGCCACCCGTTGTATTGCGGTCACTAGGGCCGCCGCTGCAGCAGGGTCCGCTGAGGCTGATGGTGTTGGTGCAGCTTTTGGTAGTATAACCCCCAACGGGTGGGGTATAGCCTCAGGGGGTCAGGTGCAGAGGATGGGGGTTGTGGTGGTGCAGCGTAGATGTTAAGTGAAGACAGAGTCGGGTTGTGCAGTTTAGGGTATTTACTCACTGCTGATGTTCCGGTCACTCCAGCTTCAAGTGACCACCCGAGCCGTGCTGCGTCCACCAGGTCCTGGATTCAGCCAACCCCCAAGCAAGTCCGGAGCGTGACCCTGAGCTCTCCTTCTGTCCTTTCCTCTGGCCGTCCCCACTAGTGATCCACCTAGGTCCAGCTCCCTCGGGCCTTCTGTTGGGAGACCCTTGGCCTTGGGTTCCCTGACCCTCCACGTGGTTTGCCTTCGGGGTGGATGTGGTGGGTGGCCGTGGCAGACGCTGCCCACGGCCTCCGGTCTCTGGCTAGGGTGTGCTTTTGCCCCCACCAGTTTGGGATCCGGTACCCTATTGCCGACTCTTCACCCGGGGATTGAATTTGGGTTCTCAGAGTCCTTTCTTCTTCCCCCTCTGGGTCTTTCCTTCTCTGCTCCTCTCTCTCTCTGCAGGCTCATCTGGACTTCTGCTTCTTACTGACTCTGACAGACTGACCCTGATCTAAGATGGTGCCCACCTTATATACTCCCTCTATGTGTGAGCTCAGGTGACCAGCACCCAATGAGCTCCTAACTTTACCCAGGCTGCTCCCCCTATCTGCCCCTACACTACTTGGGATGTACCACCCCCCTCCCACTCCAGCCAGGAACAGACTCGGTCATACCTGCACATTTCTAAGTGGGAGTACCGTCGGCCTGCCCCTCGGAAATGGGATGTGTGTAGTGCATGCAGCCTACCGAGCTCAGTTCCACGCTCCATCCTTACCCGGGAGTGGAATATCACACCTCTGGGTTGAGGTGCAATACCCCTGTAGCAGCCGAATCCTCAGGGTGCTACAGTATCTTCTGCCTTATCTTGTTTTTTCCCCTTGGTATCTTCTACCTTATCTTGTTTTTTCCCCTTGGTATCTTCAGCCTTATCTTGTTTTTTCCCCTTGGTATCTTCTGCCTTATCTTGTTTTTTCCCCTTGCTATCTTCTGCCTTATCTTCTTCTTTCGCCTTGGTGTCTTCTGCCTCATCTACTTCCATTTCTTCTACCTCCCAATACTTCACTGCCTCCTTCATCTCCTCTTCTTTCGGCTCTTCTGGCATCACTGATGTTGGCTCAGGTTTTTCTTCATCCAAAGGAAATGGTAGATATTTCTTCTGAGCTTCCCGGTTGGTCGGCATGAGGCGCTAATAAAAGAAGATATTCATTCAGTTGACTATTGAGACGTTCCTTTTAGTGATGAGTGAGTATGTTCTATTAACCCTTTCGCCGAGTACGCTCGGGCCGAGCTCCGATTATTTATAGCTGCTCGGTGATATGGTTGAATCGCTCCCGTGTGCATGATTTGCGACTGTTTGACAGTTTTATTACATGTGAGGAATGTCTATTTCTTACACATTCCTCCCATGTAATAAAACTGTCAAACAGTTGCAAATGATGCACACGGGAGCGATTCAACCATATCACCGAGCAGCTATAAATACTCGGAGCTCGGCCCGAGCATACTCGGACAGAACATACTCGCTCAACCCTAGTTCCTTTACATCTATGGAGAAAACATGGAAAACATATTCGGCGGTGTGATCAGTGACCTCCATGTTGAAGATCGGAGACGGCAGGAATCTGGTGCAGTATATCAGAAGTTGTAGATCCCTTTCTTCTTTTGTTCTTGGACAAGCTGGAAAGAAAAAACAAGCACATAATGAGATCAATCATACAAAGCCCAGAGGTATCAAACCTTTAAATTACAGGTAAATTTATTTAATCCAGCATCCAGTTTCGGCCCACCAGTAGCCAACTCCAGGACCCCACTTTTCAATTAACGTAACATTATCCTCAGTCATAAATCTACATAACAATGAACTGGATAGATTGTTAAGTGAATAAGATGCTGACTTTGTCTGTACATAGAGATTCAAGTATATTGTGCCAAGTACTGTTCATATCAGAGGGTGGTGGCCCACCGGAGGATTCTCCCGTTTTCCTGTTGGCCAGTCCAAGCCTGTTAACATCAACGTGACCTGCTGAATTCGGAATTATTCCCGGCATAGAAAGCCAACAATCTACTATTGGAAACTGTCTTCTAACTGACTTTCTGCTCAATCTACATTGTGTTTCAATTCTGTACTGAACTAATAGATGGTCTGCATTATCAAATGCTGGATTAACCCCTTTAAAGCCTGGGGCGTATTAGTACGCCCCAGGCCATCACCCCCGGTTCAGTAAGGGCTCCGGCGGTGAGCCCCCATTGAACCGAGCACATGTCAGCTGATTATTACAGCTGATATGTGCCCGCAACAGCTGCAGGTGAAATCGCGATCCACCCGTGGCTGTTAACCAGTTAAATGCCGCTGTCAATCTCTAACAGCGGCATTTAACAGCGGCGCGTCACTTATCCCACCTATCGGTGACCCTGTCACGTGATCGCAGGTCACTGATGGGTGGGCATGACAACCCTAGGTCTGCAGCAGACCCCAGTGGTTGTCATGTAAAGATCACTATGAGCGCCACCTAGTGATCGGCGCTCATAATACAGGAGCATTTCTGCTGCATAAAGGTGATCTGTTCTATGTAGCAGAGGCGATCAGACAGTTGCTGCTTCTAGTCTCCTATGGAGACTGTAGAAGCAAGCAAAAAGTGCAAAAAAAATGTTTTAAAAATATGAAAAAAATTAAAAAAATATAAAAATTTAAATCACCCCCCTTTCGCCCCATTGAAAATAAAATAATAAAAAAAAAACCCACATACACATATTTAGTATCGCCGCGTTCAGAATCGCCAGATCTATCAATATAAAAAAAGAATTAATCTGATCGGTAAACGGCGTAACAAGAAAAAAATTCAAAAAGCCAGAATTACGTTTTTTGGTCGCTGCAACATTGCAATAAAATGCAATAATGGGCGATCAAAACATCGGATCTACCTCAAAATGGTATCAATAAAAACGTCAGCTCGGTCCGCAAAAAATAAGCCCTCACACAGACCCAGATCCCGAAAAATGGAGATGCTACGGGTCTCGGAAAATGGCGCCATTTATTTATTTTTTTTAAGCAAACTTTGGATTTCTTTTCACCACTTAAATAAGAGTGAACCTATACATGTTTGGTGTCTACGAACTCATAATGACCTGGGGAATAATAATGGCAGGTCAGGTTTAGCATTCAGTGAACGTGGTAAAAAAACAAAAAAATAACATCTGTGGTATTGCACTTTTTTTGCAATTTCACCGCACTTGGAATTTTTTTCCTGTTTTCCCATACACGATATGGTAAAACCAGTGATGGCGTTTAAAAGTACAACTCGTCCCGCAAAAAATAAGCCCTCACATGGCCATATTGACCAAAAAATATAAACACTATGACTTTGGGAACAAGGGGAGCAAAAAACGAAAATGCAAAAACGGAAAATCCCGGGGTCCTTAAGGGGTTAATGGCACAATATTTTCAGATTAATGGAAAAAAAAAATATTTAAAAAAATAATCTCACATGAGAAGAGTCCAGGTCCGAAGACACATTCCTGTTGGAGGTAGACGTCCTAAAGAAAACAGAATCTGATGAGTGTCCACTTATCATTCACCAGGGATGAAGAATAGGATAAGGGGTCCGGTTATAATAAAGCTGCTGACCCCCCAAGATCTGCGGCTCGCGGCCATCCTGTATCTATTCTCTTCTGCAGTAGTCATAGGAAAAGCTGTGAATCCAAAAAAGACTTAGTCACAGATCTGATAAAGACACAAACAGCTTTCCACATTTATTCATAGTGAACGTCCCCCCGGTATCGGACCCCCATTACACACATACACTCATATGACCACATGGAGCATAGCCTTTACTGGGTGTAAATAAAGATATATGACATTCATGTATTTCTATGTTCTTCATTCCCATAAGTACAGGAAACCCCCTAAAAACAACTGCCAAAGTGACTTCATTAACAGCGGATAAAGCCTAACCCCCATTATCAGTGCCAGCACACTCATCCCATTGACAACAGTGGCATAAACCCCTCAATAAATAATACTGGCAGCAGAGTGTCCTGTGTGACCTAATGATACAATTCTGCTTTCCTGCAGCCACTAGGGGGAGCACAGTGCACCAGTAGATATATATTGTACTGATAGCTCCCCCTAGTGGCAGGTGACAGCAGCCGTTCTCTCCTATATTGAATTTAGGTGAGATCAGTGACATCAGACGATGGGATGGGAGCACTCACCGACATCCATCTTCACCGCTCACTGTCCTGTAACAGACTGAGGATGAATGACAGTTTGCTTTATTTTCAAATTCAAATCCAGCGATCCTATTGGCTGAGCAGTGTTATGTAACACACTGAATTTAAAGGGACAGAACGCTCTTATTTCTCTTCAGTGTATTTCATGTGTGCGTGTTGTAATTCTGCTTATAATATGAAGCTGTGGAGATAATCTGAGCTTTAATTTACATACAGAGGGACTGAAATCTCATTAGATATCATATCAGGACATTCATTAAAGGGAATGTGCCATCAAAATTTTATTTTCGGCAATTGAAAACATGTAAACTGGTATTTTTTTTTTTTTAATATTAACATTTGTTTTTAACCACTTCACGACCTTGCGATTTTCCATTTTCGCTCTTTGGTTTTCTGCTCCCCTTTTTCCCAGAGCCATAACTTATTTATTCTTCCGTCAATATGGCCGTACGAGGGCTTGTTTTTTGGGGGACGAGTTGTGTTTTTGAATGACACCATTGATTTTACCATATAGTGTACTGGAAACCGGGAAAAGAATTCAAAATGCTGTGAAATTGAAAAAAAAGTTCATTTCCACAATTTTTTTTTTATCATGTTCTCTAAATGGTAAAACTGCCCTCCATTATGATTCTCCAGGTCATTACGAGCTCGCAGATACCAAACATGGAGAGGTTCTTCTTAATCTAAGTGGTGAAACAAAATCTGAAATTTGTAAGGAAAAAAAATTAGCTTATGTCGCCATTTTCTGAGACCCGTAGCGTCTCCATATTTTGGGATCTGGGGCCGGGTGAGGGCTTATTTTTTGCGCAACAAGCTGATGTTTTTATTGATACCATTTTGGGGTAGATCTGATGTTTTGATCGCCCTTTTTTGCATTTTATTACAACGTTGAGGCGATCAAAAAACGTAATTCTGGCTTTTCGATGTTTTTCTCGTTACTCCGTTTACAGATGGGATTAATTTACTTTATATTTTGATAGATCGGGAGATTCTGAACAGAGCGATACCAAATATGTTTATTTTATTTTTTTGTTATTGTTTTATTTTCTATGGGGCAAAAGGGGGATGATTTGAACGTTTGTTTTTTTATTGTTAAAATATTTTTTAAAACTTTTTTTTACTTGCTTCAATTTTCTTCTTATGGGACCTGAAGCTGCGATCATCTAATCGCTTGTGCTACACATAGCAGGGCTTCAGCACTGCTATTTGTAGCAAAAATCACGATCTCCCATGAATGCCGGCCACACGCCGGCGTTCATAGAAGATTCCCAATGACAAGCACAGGGGTCTTCTGCAGAGCCCTTGGCTGTCATGACAATCCATGGGCGGGACATATGATGCGCTTTCGGCTGCCGCTTATTTTAAATGCCACTGTCAGTGATTGACAGCAGCATTTAACTGGTTAACAACTACGGGTGGATCTCGGATCCTTCCGCAGTTGTTAGAGGCACATGATAGCTGATCAGATCAGCTGTCATGTGCATGTATTTAGACATGTGACTGTACTTACCCCTCCCTCTGCACTTGGTGCCATTTTTTTTTCTGCATTTAAACCATGTATGGCTGTAACTGGTTATGTATGGTTGTCCTGAGGAAGGAGTCTGTGGACTCTGAAACGCGTTGACAATAAACCTACAATTCTATTACCAACATTTGTCTCTTTGGAGAGCGCGGAAATACTTCCTATCCTGCTATATAAGTCTACTGAACACTGCGATACTCATCTCATCCTGGACCTCCGCTCAGCATTCACCGCATCCCTGCGCCTCCTGTCACTGCTCGCACTGAGCTGTGTGAATGGTGACAGGGGGAAAGTGTAGCTCGCAGTACAGCTATGGGCATCAAAAAACATAGTGCCGATCTCCTCCCACAGTTGTGACCTGGACAGCCCAGGAGGCGTGCCTAGGTCACAGCAGCAGGCAGCCACAATGTGTCACGGGTGTGTCAGAGGTGACAGTCGCCCTGCAGTGGGTTGCAGGAGATCTCTACGTTTGGCATTGCAGACAGCTTCTTAGATAAGAGGCTGTCTTTAGGACCGAGCGGCTACCTCTCTCTTGCTAATTAGCTCTCTGGCCTGGGTTTATATATATCTGGTGTGTCTGAGAGGGAGTCGCTGGCAATATTCATTTCTACTTGTGAGGCTTAGACGGAGCAGTACTTTGTCCTCTCTGGAGCTTGAGGCCGTGTGCATATTTGGACTCATCTAAAGCTAAGCAATTTCCCCGTGTTTTGTCTTCCCTTGTTGTCTATAGTGTTTAGTGGAGGTTGACTAGTGCTCATCTCCTTCCATCCCTAGCCGTAGCCATGCGCCAGGGAAAGTAGGGCGAGGCACGTGTGCGGCGATTGCTGAAGAGGCAATATAGGGATGGTAGTTGAAACAGGGTGACGCTAGACCAGACTAGGAGGTCTCCACTTCCCCCTTTCCCTAGTGTCTGGGCTCCCTTTCCCTCTGTGTTGCACTAACACCTGGTGTGACACAATGAGGGAAATGCAGGAGGACACAGTACACAGAGGCTGCCATATTTGAAGTGTGTAAGCTTCGTGCTCAGACAATTACACATCAGCAAACTTATATGGCCGCCCACTGTGGCTGTAGATAGAGTTAATAAATTCAAAAATATTAAACCAGTGCATTTAATTTTGTATTAAAAATAATTGATTATATACTCAATAATTATTAATACAAAAATAAAAATCACGGCACCTTCCATTTAAGATTGACATTGTATACCCCAATTTTAATGATGGAGTATTTTATAGTTGGATGCATCAAATTCATTAAGGGGCGCACACCACTTAATCAATAAAACACATCTTCTCAGTGGTGTCACCTCTGTGTATTTTGCCAACTATTTAATTTTTCAGTCTGTCTTTAAATGACTGAATATTTTATTCTATAGAGTGTTTATTTTTCTCTCTTTTAATGTTTACTTTGTTGTGTTGCAATGTATTACTGTGACCTCTAGATGGCTCTGGTGCAGCAATGATATATAGCAGATTACTGACAGAGTACTGAGTGGTGTGAGGTGTGAGCCACATGGAGTGCTGGGGGAACCTGTTACCTCCTACCACAAAGCTGAAGGACCTGGAATAGATAATATTGTGATCAGTCAGAGAAGGAGGAGAGCAGCGACTGAGAAAAACAAGCTGTGGGTCCTGCAGAAATCATCGGCATACCTCACAACCGTCCCGGATCCAGTGGGGCTATGATTTGGACGTCAGCATAGTCTGCGCAGCACAGATGAAGCACACATTGTTTAGTTCCACTTTGGAGGAAGGGCCGGCATATGTCTGTGCTCTGTACAACATTACATTCACACAGGGTCGGACTGGCCTGGCAGGGCACCGGTGAAATGCCCGATGGGCCCCAGAGAGGAGGAGGAAAAGGGCACTGGCTTTTTAAAAGCGGAGGATGCAGGAGTGCTCGCATGCAGAACTGACCTACCATGACAACAATGGCTGGCGACACCACCCCATGCACGCAGGCAAGTACTGTGGCCCAGGGAGGGGGAAACGATGGCGCGCTATGGGGCCCGTGCAGCCACCGGGGTCCTCCCCACCCTCAGCCCCTCCCCCATCTCTCCTCGTTCCGAACAGCTCCAGTGTCTTCTAACTCTGATGTGTCAGGGCAGAGGGCGCAATGACGTCACCACAGCGCGCCCTCTGACCTGAGCACTCCAGAGTTAGAAGATGCGCTGGGTATACCGGACCTGCGGGGAACGGGAGAGGTGAGTAATTGATATTTTGTTTTATGTATGCAGCATCATATGGGGCCATTATACTGCATGGAACAATATATGGGGCCCAGTATATACTGTATGGGGCCATTATACTGTATGGAGCAATATATGGGGCCCCGTATATACTATATGAAGCCATTATACTGTATGTCGCAAAATATGAGGGTGGCCCATTATATACTACGAGCTATTGAACCCGTTCTACGCCCAGGTGGCGAGCATTTTTATTGGTATATGGTCTCCCATGCTGGTATGTGCTGCCCCCCCTCCTGGTATTTGTGCTGCCTCCATCCTGTCCCCACCATCCTATCTTGGTATGCATGGCACTCCTCATCCCCCAATCCTGGTATGCATGGCACCCCTCATCCCCAATCCTGGTATGCATGGCACCCCTCATCCCCAATCCTGGTATGCATGGTGTGTCACCCTGGCCTGGATGCCACAAAGTGTAATAAAGCTGTGTCTGAGAGCAAGGGGTAGGTTATCTGGTCAGGGGAACATTAGCATGCAATGCCTCCTGTCTCAGGCCAGTAGGGGGAGCTGGCTGCCCCTATAAAAGCTGGTACTGGGGGCAGGGTTAGGGAGAACTGGACGACCTGTCTCAGGATTCAGGTCCCAGAGCAGAGAGGGACAGTTGTATTGCACCCTAAGAGGAAGTGTGGCAGTAGGAGAGCCACAAGCCAGAGACAAGAGGCGAAGAGAGCCTGTCTTGGCAAATAACGGACTTAATTTACCAGACTTTGGTGTCTGAGGCTGGGAGGATTCCACATTCTCCAGCAGATAACCAGTCCGCAGGGGACTGTATATTCCTTGGCCTAAGAAGCCTGGAGGCCCTGCCACAACCGAAGGGACCAGTAAAGCCGTACAAGGCTGGGAGCAGAAAGGAACCCACGTCGCAGGCCATACAGGCGAGAATACACGGAGAGCTCGGAAGCGTGGGCTGTTACCCTATAAAGAGGAGATAGCCAGAAGGAGCACAGAAAGCACGGTAGGCCTACACCCTCACCCTGACCAGGGCCAATTTCCCCGTTGCTCTCAGACATCCAGGTCCCCTCCTAGCCGGGACTGTTTGTGGGTCAGTTTACTTGTTTTAGTAAAGACCCTGGACTGCAACCTGTTGTCTGTGTGCTCCTTGCTCCTCCAGCACTATCAGCACTGGGACTCTCACTACCATCACTCCCACCATCCATTATACTGCCCTGGGGCCGCACTCTTCCCGTGGGGAGTCACACTACCCCAGCTGCACACATCATCAGCCCCAGCAGTCTGCATGCAGCGGCGGTTCCTAACAACCGCAATCCACGGGTGGCGTAGTCGGACATAATCATCAGCACATAACGGACTACCACTGTCCTGACCACCCTGAGCCACGGAACCGGGTTGCCACTACTACTCCCACCGTTTCCCTATTGCCCGGATCCGAGTGCCCCACGACCCAGCTTTAGCGTAGTCGGCAGGATTGAAACCAACCCGCCACAAACGGGTATTGCGTGCCTAGAAAAGACTTTGCACTTACCTGAAAAGAGGTTTCCCGCCATCCGGAGCCGTTTCCCGCCATTTCCAGCCGTCTCCCGCCATCTTCCGCCGGTTCCCGCCATCTCCAGCCGTTTTCCCGCCATCGGACGCCATCTTCAGGACACTGCGCGGGAAGAAGAGGGGCGTGGACGTCCAAACCGCGCGAGACCCGAAGCTCCGCCCCACGCACCGACGCTGCGCAAGGTCCTGGAAGGGAGAGAGAGCGACGCTGACGTCATCAGGACGCGACGCAAGGTCCTCATCCAGAGCAGCAGCAGCGGAGCCGCGGCCTACAGAAGAGGATCGTCGGAAGGTAGGCCACGCTTAACTAGGGGGGAGGAAGATGTCGGACACAGAGGCGCCCACTACCACCAACGCAGCTGCAGCAGCGGTGATGCCCTTTTCCCTGCCCTACATCCCTGGAGCGGCCTGGCTGCGCAAGTACTCAGGGGAGCCCCATGCCCTAACTGACTTTAAGGAAAGGCTGTACAGTTTGTTCCAAGTCTACCCCCTGACAGAGGAACAGAAGGTCAGCATACTAACAGGGCAGTTAACTGGCGCAGCCCAAAGGGAGGTAAAATCATGGCCCACTGAGGAGAAAAGGAATGTGAAGGGTATTCTGGCCCGGCTGCAGGGTACCTTTGACACACGTACCGCCGCTGAAATTAAAATGAGGTTCTATGGATGTAAGCAGCGGGCTCAGGACAGCATCAGAGACTATGCCCTAAATCTGCAGGAAGCCTTGAGGGCTATCCAACAAACTGACCCTGGCAGTGTGCAGGAAACAGATAAACTGCTAACAGAACAATTCATAGAAGGTCTGCTGTCCAGCGCCCACAGGGCCCAGCTGCGCCTCATGTTCTTTCAGAACCCCGACCTGACTTTTGCCCAATTTAAGGACAGGGCCATAAGGGTGCTCCGTGAATCTGCAACCAGTGGCGCTATAAACCCCCGGCGCCCTGCTCTCACCTACCACCAGGAGGCGGCGCCCTCCTCTATGGACCCCGTGGGGGCTGATGCACAGGCCCTGAACCAAGCCCCGTCGAAAGACCTGCACCACCAAGTCCAGTAGCTGACCAGGAGCGTCGCGGCGTTGACCAGGACCGTCCAGGCGTTACAAGTGGACCCGTCAAGACCCATCGAGCTGGCTTCAAGTCCGGAGGATGTCCCGTGGCGTCGACAGAGGAGGATCCCGTCGTTCCGAGGGAGGCCCACAGACCGCTGCGCAGAGGATGGACAGCCCATTTGCCGTCGATGTAACCGGCCCGGACACATTTCCAGGTACTGTAATTTAAACGGGTCCAACCTGGGGCAGAGGGCCAACCCCCAGGCATAAGTTCACCAGGCCCTTATAATTGGCGTGATAAGTACGTTGGGGGGCGCCCGGTTTTACCCGTGGTGCTGGACGGTATCCCCATGAGCGCCTTGCTGGATACTGGGTCGCAATAACCACTATCCCTTATGTACTTTTTAAGCAGTATTGGACTGATGCTGATATCACACGGTATCCAGACAGTAACTTGAGCATCATCGCCAGTAATGGCTTACCCGTGCCGCAGATGGGGTTCAAGGAGATGACCATTAAAATTGGTAAAGTTGAACTACCGGCACAGGGAGTAATTATTGTGGACATTGACCGTCGTGAAAGTCACCCTAAAATAACTGTGGGTACTAACGTAATTGAAAATTGTCTTTCAGAGGTAATTGTAATTCTACAACAGGTGGCGGTGAATGCTAGTTCCAGCCAACAGAGAGACCTCAACAAGGAGATAAAAGCCCTGATGAGACGGCAGCAGGTAGAACTGTCTGGTGGTGAGATCGGTAGCGTAAGACTGAGTGACCCATTCCCCATTTCCATGCCTCCCAAAAGTGAAATGATGATCTGGTGTCGGACTGCAATCGGGTTGAGAGGTAGAGACTACCAAGCCATGGTAGAACCCGTGTACTCAGACAGCAGGCCCACCATTTTGACAGCCCGGGGGGTGGTTGATGTCCGTCATGGGAGGGTGCCCGTCCGCATCCTCAACATTGGGGAGAGGGAAGTACACTTACCCAGGTACGCTACACTCGCCAAACTGTTTGTTGTCGAACACAAGGCTATCAGGGCCGTGGAACCCTTGCCTCCATCTCCTCAGGCGGAGGGTAATGGCTCCCAGAAACAAAAGGAGGACTGGTGCCAGAAACTCCACGTGGGTGCTGACTCCACTCCCCTGCACCAAAAACAAGGAGTCTACCGGGTGGTACAGGGGTACGAGAGAGTCTTTAGTAAGCACCCGCTAGACTTCGGCAGAGTAAAAGGGATAGAACACCACATCCCCACAGGGAGCCACCCACCAATAAAAGAGAGACACAGACCTGTACCCCCTGCACATTATCAGAACGCAAAGGGCATGCTAAGAGAGATGAAAGAAGCTGGGGTTATTAGAGACAGCTGTAACCCCTGGGCAGCCCCCTTGGTTCTGGTCAAAAAGAAAGACGGCACCATGAGAATGTGCGTGGACTATAGACAAATCAACCGTATCACCCACAAAGACGCATATCCGCTGCCTAGAATAGAGGAGTCTTTAGCCGCACTAAAATCTGCTAACTTCTTTTCTACTTTTACCTTACTAGCGGGTACTGGCAGGTTCCTGTGGCAGAGGCTGACAAGGAGAAGACCGCCTTCACCACCCCGATGGGACTGAGCGAATTCAACTGTATGCCTTTTGGGCTCTGCAATGCACCAGGGACCTTCCAGCGGCTGATGGAATGCTGTCTAGGGCACCAAAACTTCGAGACGGTCCTCCTTTACCTGGACGACGTGATAGTCTATTCGAAGACCTACGAGGACCATCTCAAGCACCTGGCCGAGGTGTTCGAAGCCCTGGCAGGCTACGGCCTGAAGGTGAAACCATCGAAGTGTCACTTGTTGAAACCAAAGGTCCAGTACCTAGGGCACGTGGTAAGCGCGGAAGGAGTGGCCCCCGACCCTGACAAGGTCACGGCAATCAAGAGCTGGCCAAGCCCCTCGAACATCAAAGAGGTGAGACAGTTTCTCGGGTTGGTAGGCTACTACCGAAGGTTCATCCCCAGGTTCACTAAGATGGCAGCTCCTATGCAGGACCTCCTGATCGGACAGTCTAAGTCCAGAAGTCAAAAGCCACCCTTCAAGTGGGATAAACCGGAAGAGGAGTGCTTCTGCCAGCTAAAGATGGCCCTCACGGGGGATGAGATCCTGGCCTACCCTGATTATGGCCAGCCTTTCATTCTCCACACAGACGCCAGTAATGTGGGACTGGGAGCCGTACTGTCCCAAAACCAACAGGGCAGAGAACGGGTGATCGCATTCGCCAGCCGGAAGCTGAGGCCCACCGAGAGGAACCCGGAGAATTACAGCTCCTTCAAGCTAGAATTCTTGGCGGTGGTGTGGGCCGTGACGGAACGCTTCAAGCATTACCTGGCCTCCGCGAAGTTCACCGTGTACATGGACAACAACCCGTTGACACACCTGGACAATGCAAGACTGGGTGCCCTGGAACAGCGGTGGATGGCCCGTCTCTCCAACTATGACTTCGTGATCAAGTACCGGGCAGGCAAAACCAATGCCAACGCGGACGCCCTATCAAGAATGCCTCACTTACCTGAAGGTGACGAAGACCCAGAAGAGCTGGAGGAGGTAGAACTCCCCGCGTTTCACCGGTATGGAGCCGCTCAATACTCCCACCGCGTGAAGGAGGAGGATCTAACAACCGTGATAATCAATCCCCTACCTCACCACAGCTGGGCCGAGACCCAAGATAGTGACCCTGCCATCCGCCTGGTGAAAGATCTGTTGACCCAGGAAGACGCCCGCATGGATCCGGATGCCCCAGAGGAAGCCAAGCTATGGAAGGAGATGAGCAAACTGTTCCTCTATGAAGGCAAGTTGTGCAGAAGGATTGTCAACCACCGGACGCACGAGCTGACCTGGCAAGTCGTGGTCCCAAGGCGGGATGCAGCTATGGTCCTGGGGGCTTACCATGACAGAGCGGGGCACTTCGGTTGGAAGAAACTGGAGTTCCTGCTAAGAGGAAGGTTCTTTTGGGTCGGCATGAGAGGAGCTGTAGAAAAATGGTGCAGAGACTGTGGCCCTTGTCACCTAAGGAGGAAGGACCGCACCAGCCAGAAGACACCCTTGAGGCCCATCGTCACCCAGCAGCCTCTTGAGCTGGTAGCTCTGGACCATGTCAAATTGGCTCCCAGCCGGTCAGGATACATCTATGCCCTGACAATCGTGGACCACTATTCCCGTTTTCTAGTGGTGGTCCCGGTAAAGGACTTGACAGCCCAAACAGCGGCCAGAGCCTTCCAGCAATACTTCTGCCGTCCACACGGGTATCCGGAACAGGTCCTGACAGACCAGGGTCCAGTGTTCGAGGCTGAAATCTTCCAGGAGTTCTGCAACCTCTATGGCTGTAAGAAAATTCGTACAACGCCTTACCACCCACAAACCAACGGGATGTGTGAGAAGATGAACAATATAGTCATTGATCTCCTGAAGACGTTGCCCCTGGAGGAACGCAGCCTGTGGCCAGAAAAACTGCCGGACCTGATAGACTTATACAATCATATCCCGGTGAACGCTACCAACTGCACCCCGGCTTACCTGATGCGAGCCAGACCAGGTAAGCTGCCTGTAGACCTGGAGATGGGAGTCCTAACACCTGAGGACACCTCCCCGGATGCAGACTGGGATACGGAAAGGCAACTGGAGTACAAGAAGGTGCAGGAGAGTGTGGAGAAAAGCCTGGCCCAGGTGAGAGAGAGGCAAGAAAAACTCTTCAACCAACACGCCCCTGCTGGTCCCCTAGAACCTGGTGAGCAAGTCCTGAAGCGGAAGAGAAGGCTACATAAGTTGGACGACCAGTGGGAAAGGGAACCCTACACCGTACTGCAGTCTGACCACGACAACCCAAAGGTGTGCGTAATCACCAAGGACAGAGGAGAAACCACTAGTGTCGTCTCCAGGGACCACCTCAAAAGATGCCCCGAGCAACTCCGTAGTGCAGAAGAGGATCAGAGTGACCTTGAACCTGCAGAGGACAAGGAAGAAATGATCAGCACCGTTCTCGGAGAGTTCCCTCAGTCCTGGAATCGCATAAATGATGCCATAGTGGTACCCGTCCTGCATTTCCTGCAACCGGCACAGCAACAACCAACACCAGAGCCGGAAGGTGAAGAGGAGTAAGCGGTTCCAGAGGCAGAAGAGCCTGTACCAGCAGCCCAGGAGAGTCAACCCTCTGCTGACAGTGAGCCTGCTATGCCTGCGGTAAGCCAAAGGACCCGCAGACAGCTGCCTGCCCTACCTGTACACCCAGCTGGTAGCTGCACCCCTAACGCTAGTGGGGAAAGCCAAGTCAGTCCACCACCAGACAATAAGTTAAGGAGGTCAACCAGGAGCACAAAGGGGCAGATACCCGCTCGCTGGAGAATATAGAGCGCGCTAAAATTGTAAATAACCCTGTTGCCAAATGTTGAATTGTTTGCCAAGTTACATGCGAGATTAGTAATTGTGTGTTTCAGTTCCTTACAGTTGCCGCACAGACTCGAAGGTTATGGACTTTTAATAACCGGGACCTTATATGGACTGCGTTTGGAGCCTAACCCAGGAATGAACTAAGACTGTAAAGGACTTGGGATAGGACAGACCCCCACCTGGTTAAGGCTCCCCGTTGTGTTGGTGATATGGACACCTGGTCACAGACCACACTGTGACCTTAAGAACTCAATCTGTGCGTCGTCTGTCTGTTAATGTTTTATGGTTGTGCATATTGTCTTTGTTTATTGTTTAGTACTAAATTTCACTAGGGGGGAATGTGTCACCCTGGCCTGGATGCCACAAAGTGTAATAAAGCTGTGTCTGAGAGCAAGGGGGAGGATCTCTGGTCAGGGGAACATTAGCATGCAATGCCTCCTGTCTCAGGCCAGTAGGGGGAGCTGGCTGCCCCTATAAAAGCTGGTACTGGGGGCAGGGTTAGGGAGAACTGGACGACCTGTCTCAGAATTCAGGTCCCAGAGCAGAGAGGGACAGTTGTATTGCACCCTAAGAGGAAGTGTGGCAGTAGGAGAGCCACAAGCCAGAGACAAGAGGCGAAGAGAGCCTGTCTTGGCAGATAACGGACTTAATTTACCAGACTTTGGTGTCTGAGGCTGGGAGGATTCCACATTCTCCAGCAGATAACCAGTCCCCAGGGGACTGTATATTCCTTGGCCTAAGAAGCCTGGAGGCCCTGCCACAACCGAAGGGACCAGTAAAGCCGTACAAGGCTGGGAGCAGAAAGGAACCCACGTCGCAGGCCATACAGGCGAGAATACACGGAGAGCTCGGAAGCGTGGGCTGTTACCCTATAAGGAGGAGATAGCCAGAAGGAGCACAGAAAGCACGGTAGGCCTACACCCTCACCCTGACCAGGGCCAATTTCCCCGTTGCTCTCAGACATCCAGGTCCCCTCCTAGCCGGGACTGTTTGTGGGTCAGTTTACCTGTTTTAGTAAAGACCCTGGACTGCAACCTGTTGTCTGTGTGCTCCTTGCTCCTCCAGCACTATCAGCACTGGGACTCTCACTACCATCACTCCCACCATCCATTATACTGCCCTGGGGCCGCACTCTTCCCGTGGGGAGTCACACTACTCCAGCTGCACACATCATCAGCCCCAGCGGTCTGCATGCAGCGGCGGTTCCTAACAACCGCAATCCACGGGAGGCGTAGTCGGACATAATCATCAGCACATAACGGACTACCACTGTCCTGACCACCCTGAGCCACGGAACCGGGTTGCCACTACTACTCCCACCGTTTCCCTATTGCCCGGATCCGAGTGCCCCACGGCCCAGGGGGCGAGTCACATGGCACCCCTCACCCCCAATCCTGGTATGCGTGGCCCCCTCATCCCAACCCTGGTATGTATGGTACTCCTCATCCCTATCCTGGCATGTGTGGTACTCCTCATCCCTATCCCGGTATGCATGGTACCCCATCCCTCATCCCTATCCTGGTTTGTATGGTATCCCTCATCCCGGTATGCTTGGCACCCCTCACCCCCAATCCCGGTATGCATGGCACCCCTCATCCCCAAATCCTGGTATGCATGGCACCCCTCACCCCCAATCCCGGTATGCATGGCACCCCTCACCCCAAATCCCGGTATGCACGGCACCCCTCATCCCCATCCTGGTTTCCGATCTGACGCCTTACTCCTGCCCCGGTCTCCGGCAGAGAGAGGCGCCGCGGCAACGCTCCTCCCGGTCAGGTAAGTATCTAAGTATGGCGCCAGAGATCGCGGTATACGTTCAGTGTCTACGTATACCGCGCCATACACTCCTCTTACCTGTAACGGCTGGATGCGTGATTCTGCCTGGAGCCAGACTGCGCGTCATGCATGCGTTGTCTATAAAGGCTTCAGATAGAGACACGCATCCCAGGTAATATTATAGATAAGGGGCCATTATACTGTATGGAGCAATATATGGGGCCGATTATATACTACAAGGGGCTATTATACTGTATGGAGCAATATATGGGGCCCATTATACACTGTATGGAGCAATATAAGGGGCCATTAAACTGTATGGAACAATATATGGGGCTCATTATATACTATATGGGGCCATTATACTTTATGGAGCAATATATGGGGTCCAATATATACTGTATGGAGCAAAATATGAGGGTGGCCCATTATATACTACGAGCTATTGAACCCGTTCTACGCCCAGGTGGCGAGCATTTTTATTGGTATATGGTCTCCCATGCTGGTATGTGCTGCCCCCCCTCCTGGTATTTGTGCTGCCTCCATCCTGTCCCCACCATCCTATCCTGGTATGCATGGCACTCCTCATCCCCCAATCCTGGTATGCATGGCACCCCTCATCCCCAATCCTGGTATGCATGGCAACCCTCATCCCAATCCTGGTATGCATGGCACCCCTCATCCCCATCCTGGTATGCATGGCACCCCTCATCCCAATCCTGGCATGCATGGCACCCCTCATCCCAATCCTGGTATGCATGGCACTCCTCATCCCAATCCTGGCATGCATGGCACCCCTCATCCCCAATCCTGGTATACATGGCACCCCTCATCCCAATCCTGGCATGCATGGCACCCCTCATCCCAATCCTGGCATGCATGGCACCCCTCATCCCCAATCCTGGTATGCATGGTGTGTCTCCCTGGCCTGGATGCCACAAAGTGTAATAAAGCTGTGTCTGAGAGCAAGGGGGAGGTTCTCTGGTCAGGGGAATATTAGCATGCAATGCCTCCTGTCTCAGGCCAGTAGGGGGAGCTGGCTGCCCCTATAAAAGCTGGTACTGGGGGCAGGGTTAGGGAGAACTGGACGACCTGTCTCAGGATTCAGGTCCCAGAGCAGAGAGGGACAGTTGTATTGCACCCTAAGAGGAAGTGTGGCAGTAGGAGAGCCACAAGCCAGAGACAAGAGGCGAAGAGAGCCTGTCTTGGCAGATAACGGACAAAATTTACCAGACTTTGGTGTCTGAGGCTGGGAGGATTCCACATTCTCCAGCAGATAACCAGTCCGCAGGGGACTGTATATTCCTTGGCCTAAGAAGCCTGGAGGCCCTGCCACAACCGAAGGGACCAGTAAAGCCGTACAAGGCTGGGAGCAGAAAGGAACCCACGTCGCAGGCCATACAGGCGAGAATACACGGAGAGCTCGGAAGCGTGGGCTGTTACCCTATAAAGAGGAGATAGCCAGAAGGAGCACAGAAAGCACGGTAGGCCTACACCCTCACCCTGACCAGGGCCAATTTCCCCGTTGCTCTCAGACATCCAGGTCCCCTCCTAGCCGGGACTGTTTGTGGGTCAGTTTACTTGTTTTAGTAAAGACCCTGGACTGCAACCTGTTTTCTGTGTGCTCCTTGCTCCTCCAGCACTATCAGCACTGGGACTCTCACTACCATCACTCCCACCATCAATTATACTGCCCTGCGGCCGCACTCTTCCCGTGGGGAGTCACACTACCCCAGCTGCACACATCATCAGTCCCAGCGGTCTGCATGCAGCGGCGGTTCCTAATAACCGCAATCCACGGGTGGCGTAGTCGGACATAATCAACAGCACATAACGGACTACCACTGTCCTGACCACCCTGAGCCACGGAACCGGGTTGCCACTACTACTCCCACCGTTTCCCTATTGCCCGGATCCGAGTGCCCCACGGCCCAAGGGGCGAGTCACATGGCACCCCTCACCCCCAATCCTGGTATGCGTGGCCCCCTCATCCCAACCCTGGTATGTATGGTACTCCTCATCCCTATCCTGGCATGTGTGGTACTCCTCATCCCTATCCCGGTATGCATGGTACCCCATCCCTCATCCCTATCCTGGTTTGTATGGTATCCCTCATCCCGGTATGCTTGGCACCCCTCACCCCCAATCCCGGTATGCTTGGCACCCCTCACCCCCAATCCCGGTATGCATGGCACCCCTCACCCCCAATCCCGGTATGCACGGCACCCCTCATCCCCATCCTGGTTTCCGATCTGACGCCTTACTCCTGCCCCGGTCTCCGGCATAGAGAGGCGCCGCGGCAACGCTCCTCCCGGTCAGGTAAGTATCTAAGTATGGCGCCGGAGATCGCGGTATACGTTCAGTGTCTACGTATACCGCGCCATACACTCCTCTTACCTGTAACGGCTGGATGCGTGATTCTGCCTGGAGCCAGACTGCGCGTCATGCATGCGCAGTCTATAAAGGCTTCAGATACGCATCCCCGGTAATATTATAGATAAGGGGCCATTATACTGTATGGAGCAATATATGGGGCCCATTATACACTGTATGGAGCAATATAAGGGGCCATTAAACTGTATGGAAAAATATATGGGGCTCATTATATACTATATGGGGCCATTATACTTTATGGAGCAATATATGGGGTCCAGTATATACTGTATGGAGCACTATATGGGACCATTATACAGTATGGAGCAATATGTGGGGCCCATTATTTACTATAAGGGGCTATTATACTGTATGGAACTATATATGGGGCCCATTATATACTATATGGAGCCATTATACTGTATGAAGCAAAATAAAGCAAAATATGGGGCCCATTATACTGTATGGAGCACTATATGGGGCCTATTATATACTATATGTGGTCAATATACTGTATGGAGCACTATATGGGGCCATTATACTGTATGGAGCAATATATGGAGCCCATTATATATTATATGGGGCCATTATACTGTATTTAGCAATTTATGGAGCCAATTATAAACTATATGGGGCCATTATACTGTGCAGCAATATATGGGGCCCAGTATATACTGTATGGAGCATTATATGGGGCCCATTATATACTGTATGGAGCAAAATATGGGGCCCATTATATACTATATGGGGCCATTATACTGTATGGAGCAGTATATGGGGCCCAGTATATACTGTATGGAGCAATATATGGGGCCCATTATATACTGTATGGAGCAATATATGGGGCCTATTATATACTATATGGGGCCATTATACTGTATGGAGCAATATATGGGGCCCAGTATATACTATATGAAGCCATTATACTGTATGGAGCAATATATGGGGGACCAGTATATACTGTATGGACCAATATATGGGGCCCATTATATACTATATGGGGTCATTATACTGTATGGAGCAATATATTGGGCCCAGTATATCCAGTATGGAGCAAAAAAGTTTCTCTTTATATATTAAAAGGGGCCATTATGCTGTGGAGCAATATATGGGGCTCAGTATATACTGTATGGAGCCAGTATATATTGTATGGAGCAATATATGGGGCCCATTATATACTGTATGGAGCAATATATGGGGCCTATTATATACTATATGGGGCCATTATACGGTATGAAGCAATATATGAGGCCCATTATATACTACATGGGGCCATTATACTGTGGATCAATTTATGGGGCCCAGTATATACTGTATGTAGCAATATATGGGGCCCATTATATAATATATGGGACCATTATACTGTATGAAGCAATATACGAGGCCCAGTATATGCTGTATGGAGCCATTATACTGTATGGAGCAATATATGGGGCCCATTATATACTATACGGGGCAATTATACTGTATGAAACAATTTATGGGGCCCAGTATATACTGTATGGGGCAATATATGGGGCACATTATACTGTATGGAGCACTATAATGCGCCATTATATTGTATGGAGCAATATATTGGGCCCATTATATATAATATAGGGCCATTATACTGTATGGAGCAATTTATGGAGCCCATTTTATACTATATGGGGCCATTATACCGTGCAGCAATATATGGCGCCCAGTATATACTGTATGGAGCAATATATGGGGCCCAGTATATACTGTATGGAGCAATATATGGGGCCCATTATATACTATATGGGGCCATTATACCGTATGGAACAATATATGGGGCCCATTATATACTATATGTTGCGATTACACTGTATGGAGCAATATATGGGGCAATTATACTGTATGGAGCAATGTATGGGGCCCATTATATATTATATAGGGCCATTATACTGTATTGAGCAATACATAGGGCCCATTATATACTATATGGGGCCATTATACTGTATGGATCAATGTATGGGGCCGAGTATATACTGTATGGAGCAATATATGAGGCCCAGTATATACGGTATGGAGCAAAAAATGTGGCCCTTTATATATTATATGGGGCCATTATACTGTGCAGCAATATATGGGGCCCAGTATATATTGTATAGAGCAATATATGGGGCCCAGTATATACTGTACGGAGCCATTATACTGTATGGAGTAATATATGGGGCCCATTATATACTATACGGGGCAATTATACTGTGTGGAACAATTTATGGGGCCCAGTATATACTGTATGGAGTAATATATGGGGCCCATTATACTGTATGGAGCACTATATGTGGTCATTATACTGTATGGAGCACTATATGGGGCCATTATATTGTATGTCGCAATATATGAGACCCATTATATATTATATGGGGCCATTATACTGTATGGAGCAATATATGGGGCCCATTATATACTATATGTTGCGATTACACTGTATGGAGCAATATATGGGGCAATTATACTGTATGAAGCAATTTATGAGGCCCAGTATATACAGTATGGAGCAAAAAATATGGCCCTTTATGTATTATATGGGGCCATTATACTGTGCAGCAATATATGGGGCCCATTATACTGTGCAGCAATTTATGGGGTCCAGTATATACTGTATGAAGCAATATATGGGGCCCATTATACTATATAGAGCACTATATGTGGTCATTACACTGTATGGAGCACTATATGGGGCCATTATATTGTATGGAGCAATATATGAGATGCATTATATATTATATGGGGCCATTACACTGTATGGAGCAATTAATGGAGCACATTATATACTATATGGGGCAATTATATTGTGCAGCAGTATATGGGGCCCAGTATATACTGTATGGAGCAATATATGGGGCCCATTATATATTATTAAGGTCCATTATACTGTATGGAGCAATACATAGGGCCCATTATATACTATTTGGGGCCATTATACTGTATGGATCAATTTATGGTGCCTAGTATATAATGTATGGAGAAATATATGAGGCCCAGTATATACAGTATGGAGCAAAAAATGTGGCCCTTTATTTATTATATGGGGCCATTATACTGTGCAGCAATATATGGGGCCCAGTATATACTGTATGGAGCAATATATGGGGCCCAGTATATACTATATGTAGCCATTATACTGTATGGAGTAATATATAGGGCCCATTATATACTATGTGGGACAATTATACTGTGTGGAACTATTTATGGAGCCCAGTATATACTGTATAGAGCAATATATGGGGCCCTTTATACTGTATGGAGCACTATATGTAGTCATTATACTGTATGGAGCACTATATGGGGCCATTATATTGTATGGAGCAATATGTGGGACCCACTATATATTATATAGGGCCATTATACTGTATGGATCAATTAATGGAGCCCATTATATACTGTATGGGGCAATTATACTGTGCAGCAGTATATGGGGCCCAGTATATACTGTATGGAGCAATATATGGGGCACATCATATACTATATGTGACCATTATACTGTATAGATCAATTTATGGGGCCCAGTATATACAGTATGGAGCAAAATATGGGGCCTTTTATATAATATATGGGGCCATTATACTGTGTAGCAACATATGGGGCCCAGTATATACTGTATGGAGCAATATATGGGGCCCATTATATAGTATATATGTGGCCATTACACTGTATGGAGCAATAGATGGGACCTATTATATACTATATGTGGCCATTACACTGTATGGAGCAATATATGGGGCCTATTATATACTATATGTGGCCATTATACTGTATGGAGCAATATATGGGGCAAAGTATATACAGTATGGAGCAAAAATTGTGGCCCTTTATATATTATATGGGGCCATTATACTGTGCAGCAATATATGTGGCCCAGTATATACTGTATGGAGCAATATATTTGGCCCATTATATAATATGTGGTGCCATTATACTGTATGGAGCAATATATGGGGCAATTATACTGTATGGAGCAATGTATGGGGCCCATTATATATTATATAGGGCCATTATACTGTATGGAGCAATACATAGGGCTCATTATATACTCTATGGGGCCATTATACTGTATGGATCAATTTATGGTGACCAGTATATACTGTATGGAGAAATATATGAGGCCCAGTATATACAGTATGAAGCAAAAAATGTGGCCCTTTATTTATTATATGGGGCCATTATACTGTGCAGCAATATATGGGGCCCAGTATATACTGTATGGAGCAATATATGGGGCCCAGTATATACTGTATATAGCCATTATACTGTATGGAGTAATATATGGGGCCCCTTATTTACTATATGGGGCAATCATACTGTGTGGAACAATTTATGGGGCCCAGTATATACTGTATGGAGCAATATATGGGGCCCTTTATACTGTATGGAGCACTATATGTGGTCATTATACTGTATGGAGCACTATATGGGGCCATTGTATTGTATGGAGCAATATATGAGACCCACTATATATTATATGGGGCCATTATACTGTATGGAGCAATTTATGGAGCCCATTATATACTATATGGGGCAACTATACTGTGCAGCAGTATATGGGGCCCAGTATATACTTTATGGAGCAATATATGGGGCACATCATATACTATATGTGACCATTATACTGTATGGATCAATTTATGGGGCCAAGTATATACTGTATGGAGAAATATATGGGGCCCAGTATATACAGTATGGAGCAAAATATGGGGCCTTTTATATAATATATGGGGCCATTATACTGTGTAGCAACATTTGGGGCCCAGTATATACTGTATGGAGCAATATATGGGTCCCATTATATAATATGTGGTGCCATTATACTGTATGGAGCAATATATGGGGCCCATCATATAATATATGGGGCCATTATACTGTATGGAGCAATATATGGGGCCTATTATATACTATATGTGGCCGTTATACTGTATGGACCAATATATGGGGCCCATTATATACTGTATGGATTAATTCATGGGGCCCATTATATACTATATGGGGCCATTATACTGTGGATCAATATATGGGGCCCAGTATATACTGTATGGAGCAATATATGGGGCCCATTATACTGTATGGAGCACTATATGGGGCCGATTATATACTATATGTGGTCATTATACTGTATGGAGCACTATATGGGGCCATTATGCTATATGGAGCACTACCCAGGGCCAATTATACTGTATGGAGCAATATATAGGGCTTATTATATACTATATGGTGCCATTATACTGTATGGAGCAATATATGGGGCCTATTATATTCTATATGTGGTCATTATACTGTATGGAGCAATATATCGGCCCCATTATGTATTGTATGGGGCCATTATACTGCATTTAGAAATGTATGGAGCCCATTATATTCTATATGGGGCCATTATACTGTGCAGCAATATATGGTTCCCAGTATATACTGTATGGAGCAATATATGGGGCCCAGTATATACTGTATGGAGCAATATATGGGGCCCATTATATACTATATGTGGCCATTATATTATATGGAGCAATATATCGGGCCTATTTTGTGCTATATGGGGTCTATCATATACTATATGTGGCCATTTTACTGTATGGAGCAATATATGTGGGCCGTTAAATACTATATTTGGCCATTATACTGTATGAAGCAATATATGGGGCCCATTATATACTATATGTGGCCATTATACTGTGCAGCAATATATGGGGCCCAGTATGTACTGTATGGAGCAATAAATGGGGCCCAATATATACAGTAGGAGGAAAAAATGTGGCCCTTTATATATTATAAGGGGAAATTATACTGTGCAGCAATATATGGGGCTCAGTATATACTGTATGGAGCAATATATGGGGCCCATTATATACTGTGTGGAGCAATATATGGGGCCTATTATATACTATATGGGGCCATGATACTGTTTGGAGCAATATATGTCGACCATTATATACTATATGGGGCCAATATACTTTATGAAGCAATATATGGGGCCCATTATATACTATATCGGGCCATGATACTGTGGATTAATATATGGGGCCCAGTTTATACTGTATAGGCAATATATGGGGCCCATTATATAATATATGGGACCATTATGCTGTATGGAGCAATATATGGGGCCCATTATATAGTATATGGGGCCTTTATACTGTGGATCAATATATGGGGCCCAGTATATACTGTATGGAACAATTTATCGGGCCCAGTATATACTGTATGGAGCAATATATGGGGCCCATTATACTGGATGGAGTACTATATGGGGCCTATTATATACTACATGTGGTCATTTTACTGTATGGAGCTCTATATGGGGCCATTATGCTGTATGGAGCAATATATGGGGCCCATTATATATTATATGGAGCCATTATACTGTATTTAGCAATTTATGGAGCCCATTTTATACTATATGGGGCCATTATACTGTGCAGCATTATATGGGGCCCATTATATACTATATGTGACCATTATACTGTATGGAGCAATATATTGGGCCCATTATATACAGTATAGAGCAATATATGGGGCCTATTATATACTATATGGGGCCATTATACTGTATGGAGCAACATATGGAGCTCAGTATATACTGTATGGAGCCATTATGCTGTATGAAGCAATATCTGGGGCCCATTATGTATTATATGGGGCCATTATACTGTATTTATCAATTTATGGAGCCCATTTTATACTAAATGGGGCCATTATACTGTGCAGCAATATATGGGTCCCATTATATACTATATGTGACCATTATACTGTATGGAGTAATATATTAGGCCCATTATATACAGTATGGAACAAAAAAGTTTCTCTTTATATATTATAAGGGGCCATTATACTGTGAAGCAATATATGGGGCTCAGTATATACTGTATGGAGCCCAGTATATACAGTATGGAGCAATATATGGGGCCCATTATATACTGTATGGAGCTATATATGGGGCATATTATATACTATTTTGGGCCATTATACTGTAGGAAGCAATGTGTGAGGCCCATTATATACTACATGGGGCCATTATACTGTGGATCAATATATGGGGCCCATTATATACTATATGTGGTCATTATACTGTATGGAGCAATATGTGGCCCATTATATACTGCATGGAGCAATATATGGGGCCCATTATATACTATATGGGGCCATTATACTGTATGGAGCAATACATAGGGCCCATTATATACTATATGGGGCCATTATACTGTATGGATCAATTTATGGGGTCCATTATATACTATATGGAGCAATATATGGGGCCCATTATATAATATATGGGGTCATTATAGTGTATGGAGCAATATATGGCGCCCAGTATATACTGTATGGAGCCATATATGGGGCCCATTATATAATACTTTACGTGGCAATTATAGTGTATGGAACAATTTATGGGGCCCAGTATATACTGCATGGAGCAATATATGGGGCCCATTATACTGTATGGAGCACTATATGTGGTCATTATACTGTATGGAGCACTATATGGGGCCGTTATATAGTATGGAGCAATATATGAGGCTCATTATATATTATATGGGGCCATTTTACTGTATGGAGCAATTTATAGAGCCCATTATATACTATATGGGGCAATTATACCCTGCAGCAGTATATGGGGCCCAGTATATACTGTATGGAGAAATATATGGGGCACATCATATACTATATGTGACCCTTATACTGTATGGATCAATTCATGGGGCCCAGTATATACTCTATGTGGCCCAGTATATACAGTATGGAGCAAAAAATGTGGCCCATTATATATTATATGGGGCCATTATACTTTGCAGCAATATATGGGGCTCAGTAAATACTGTATGGAGCAATATATGGGCCCATTATATACTATATGTAGCCATTATACTGGATGGAGCATTATCTAGGGCCCAGTATATACTGTATGGAGCAATATATTGGGCCCATTATATAATATATGGGGCCATTATACTGTATTGAGCAATTTATGGAGCCCATTATATACTATATGTGGCAATTATACTGTGCAGCATTATATGGGGCCCAGTATATACTGTATGGAGCAATATATGGGGCCCATTATATATTATATGTGGCCATTATACTGTATGGAGCAGTATCTAGGGCCCAGTATATACTGTGTGGAGCCATATATGGGGCCCAGTATATATAGTATGGAGCAAAAAATGTGGCCCTTTATATATTATATGTGGCCATTATACTTTGCAGCAATATATGGGGCCCAGTATATACTGTATGGAGCAATATATGGGGCCCATATATACTATATGTGGCCATTACACTTTATGGAGCAATATATGGGGCCTATTATATACTATATGTGGCCATTATACTGTATGGAGCAGTATCTAGGGCCCAGTATATACTGTATGGAGCAATATATTGGGCCCATTATATAATATATGGGGCCATTATACTGTATGGGGCAATATATGGGCCCAGTATATACTGTATGGAGCAATATATTGTGCCCATTATATAATATATGTTGCCATTATACTGTATGGAGCATTATATGGGGTCCAGTATATACTGTATGGAGCAATATATGGGGCCTGTCATATACTGTATGAGGCCATTATACTGTATGGAGCAATATGTGGGGCTTATTATATACTATATGGGGCCATTATACTTTATGAAGTAATATATGGGGCCCATTATATACTATATAGGGCGATTATACTGTGAATCAATATATGGGGCAAATTATACAATATATGGGGCCATTATACTATATGGAGCAATATATGGGGCCCATTATATACTATATGGAGATATTATACTGTATGGAACAATTTATGTGGCCCAGTATATACTGTATAGAGCAATACATGGAGCCCATTATATACTATATGGGGCAATTATACTGTATGGAACAATTTATGGGGCCCAGTATATACTGTATGGAGCAATACATTTGGCCCATTATATACTACATGGGGCCTTTATATTGTTTGGAGCAATTTAGAGGACCCAGTATATGACGCGCCCCCTGGGCCAGTGTTGTGCAGGGGATACCCGGAGCCGGATCGCTGGGGGTTGTAGTCTCAGTGTGGCGGTGACCCGGTCCGTGCCCAGGGTGGTCAAACCAGTGGCAGTCTTAGGTAATAACAATGTCCGACTACGCCACCCGTGGATTGCGGTCAGTGGGGACCGCCGCTGCGCTGCAGACCGCTGAGGCTGATGTTGTTTGCGCAGCCGAGTATGGGATAACTGCCCACGGGAGAAGTATTGCCTCAGGGCAGCTAATGTGAGAGATGATGGGAGTGATGGTGTGAGCGTCCCAGTACTGATGGTGCTGGTGCGGCGATGAAACACAGAGACGTGTGGTGCAGTTCAGGGTCTTTACTGATGGTATAAAGCAGACCCTCCCGGGAGTACTGGTTAGCAGTAGGGGCCTGGTCAGTCTGTGAGCAAGCAGGATCTCCCCCTGGCCAGGTGGAGTTGTAGGCCTCCCCGTCTATCTGCACTCTTTCCTGGCTACCTTGCTCTATGCGGGTAGAAGTAGCCCACGTCCCTGAGTATACCGTGTGGTGCTCACCCGTATGGCCGGTGACTTGGGGCCTTCTGTTAGCCTCCGCTTCACAATGGCGTTGCTGGTCCCTTGCTTGTGACCGTGCCTCCGGGTTCTATGGCCAGAGGACATGGAATCCCCTGCCGGTTGGATTCTGCTGCTGGACCTGGATGTCCCCACAGCCTCGGACTCCATGTCCGGTATTAGTGTCTTCAACCAGGGCGAACTCTGCACAGCTCCAGCCCCTGGTATTCAGCTACTGTTCCTACAGAGCTCCTGGTTCTTACTTTCCCTCTCCAGGCTCTGACTCCCCTAATCCCGCCCCAGACCCAGTTTATAAGGGAAGATTCCTCCCCTCCCAGGTCTGGGCGGGCAGTGTTGCATGCTCAGGGCTCCTGACCAGAGAAACCTCCCACTTGCTCTCAGACATAATATTTCTATTACTGTGGCAACCAGACCCCTGTGGTGCCACATATATACTGTATGGAGCAATATATGGGGCCCATTATATACTGTATGGAGCAATATAAGGAACCTATTATATACTATATGGGGCCTTTATACTGCATAGAGCAATATATGGGGCCTATTATATACTATATGGGGCCATTATAGTGTATGGAGCAATAAATGGGGCCCAGTATATACTGTATGGAGCAATAATGGGGCCCATTATATACTATATATGTTTTTGTTAGCCATGTTGGGACCATCCGGTCACTTGGAACCCATGGATAAACCCGGAGATATAAAGGTTGGAATCACCTGTTCACTTGGTTCAATAAAGTATTGCTACACTGTTTAACCCTAACCCTGTGTTTTCCTAGTAGTATTATGCCCATGGAAGACCCCGTGTCTTCACAATAGTCCCAACAGCTTTCTATAGACAGTATGATGAACCCAACATTGTATGATGGCCCCTTCAGCAGTCCTCACCTAGTATAAAGCCACCCATACTATATTATCCCCCAACAGCTTATTGTACACAATATAATGCCCCCAACATTGGCCCGCACAGTAGCCCCCACGTTGCATGATATCCTTCAGTAGTCCCCACAGTATATGATCGCCCGTACAGCTTCCTATAAACAGTATGATGAACCCAACATTGTATGATGGCCCCCACAGTAGCACACACATTGTATGATACCCCCTCAGTAGTCCCCAACTGTATAACAGAACCCACAGCCTTTTATAAACAGTATGATGCACCCAACATTGTATGATGGCCCCCACATTAGTCCCTAAATTATATTATACACCCCCCAGTTATTATGGTCTTGTATGATGGCACTGTATGATGGCCCCCACATTAGTTCCCACACTGTATGATACCACCACATGAGTCCTCACACAATATAAAGCTCTCATACCATATGTCCCCCCCACAGCTTACTGTCCACAGTATAATGCCCCCCAT
This sequence comes from Phyllobates terribilis, assembly GCF_046119375.1. NCBI lineage: Eukaryota > Metazoa > Chordata > Amphibia > Anura > Dendrobatidae > Phyllobates > Phyllobates terribilis. Next base: position 68,991 of record NW_027363073.1, on the reverse strand, counting down.
ATTGTATGATACTCCACACTAGTCCCCACACTGTATGATGCCACCACAGTCAGTCCAATTATAAGTATTAATAAAAAAACCATAAACATAATATACTTACCTAACACTGAATCCTAGTGAGTCCGCCGGCAGACAGTAGCTAGTCACAGGTAGACCAACATGGTGATCTCATCATGCAGAGGCACGCACGGGACATCAGAGTCACAGAGTGATGACTTCATCATGTCGCTCTATCCCCCTTATCCCTGCTATGGGGGTCTTTAGTGTGTCACCCTGGCATTCTGTATCAAGTCTTTCTGTATCAGCTTTACGCCCACACCGATATTGTTAAGCTTTGGGTGGGCCCCTCGGAGTGAGGGGCTTGAGGCGACTTGCCCTTCTACTTCTCCAGAAGTAATGCTTCTGGGGGAGCAGTAAGATAAGTATATTTTTTACATTTTTATTTTTAAACTTTTGATGATTCTTTACAGTGTAGTAAAATAGAGGCCGGCTGTATCTGCACAGAAGTGAATTACAAAATAATACACATTTTAGTGAGTGAGGATTCTTTTACAGTTTGAGAAGATTAAATTCTCTCATCTCTTTTTTAAAACGTAAATATTTTACTCTATGCAGAAATGTTTGTGAGATATTCAACCCATCCACAATTACATTAGGTCATCATGATATTAATAAAAATACCAAAAAGCAGTTCTGTATATGAGAAGAATCTAACCAGAATCAACATAGATGTTCAATATATTTATTTGTGCATATAAGTTGTTAATTATATGCAAAGATGAAAAAAGAAAGTCTGTAGATTCAGTCACTTTCTATAGAAAGGAGCAGATGATGATTCCGCTCTTCAGGCCTTTGGTTGCACTTGAGCTGTTTTTGGACATCCAGGTCTGGATCACACATGACGGAGAGGAGAAGAGCAGGAATGTGTGACGTGTGATCTGTGAAGTTGGAGTTTTCCTGGATTCCTAGAGCACCGCGATCAACCATATGGCCTTCTGTCTGACCATGGCTAGGTAGTAGAAGGAGCAGCCGCTACCTTCTGTCTGTCCATGGCCTGGTAGCAGAAGGAGCAGCCGCATCCTTCTGTCGCTACATGGCCAAGTGTGAGAAGGAGCAGCCGCTTCCACCTCTCTTTACTTGGCCAATTTTAAGAAGGAGCAGCCGCTGCCTTCTTTTTTTCCACATCTGGTGGAGAAGGAGCAGCCGCTGCCTTCTCTCTGTCCATATCCGGTGGAGAAGGAGCAGCCACTGCCTTCTTTTTTTCCATATCTGGTGGAGAAGGAGCAGCCGCTGCCTTCTCTCTGTCCATATCCGGTGGAGAAGGAGCAGCCACTGCTTTCTCTTTGTCCATATTCGGTAGTCGTCTTCTTACCACCACATTGTAGATGAGTCGTTCAGATGGTAACATAGCAAGTATGGCTGAAAGAAGTCCTTCAATTTCAGCCTTTAATTACTTGCTATGTTGATCCAGAGGAAGGCAAAAAATAACCCTGAAGACTAGTTGTTGTATAATCCTCATATCAGGGGAAAAAAATTCCTTCCTGACCCCAAATATGGCGATCGGACTAAATCCCTGGATGTTTGGTGCTCGAATCTACGTGGCTGTTATGTGGTGGAAGCTCGGTAGGTTTGTCAAAGTCCGGTAAATAAGAAAGTCCAGTTTAGTTGTCTCTTCCGAGTAATGGAAAGCTTCATTCCTAGATGTTACTGGAATGGGGCTGATTTATATCAGCCTAATCCTCCTGTAAGAAGAGAAATATATTCACAATAAAGAAAGAGAAGCGATTCTGCACTATCATAAAGTCTGGGAGGAGATTACAATGTTGAAGGTTGCACATTTAAAAAAGGGTTCGTGAACCACACGGGAGCTCAGCTAAATACACCCCAGACTGGGAAGCAATTGCAGTCAAAAAGAGAGAAAAGCGGCATTCTCTCCCTGCCGATATGTTTTACAGCAGATTAATAAAGAAGTAATGGTGAGTGCCACTTTGGGGTGAGTGCCGCTTTTCTCCATCTTAAGATGATAAATATACATGTCTGAGAATCGTCTCCTCACATATATAATGTATACTGGGGGATATAATGATAAGGTGTATAGTGGATATGTGTGTTACTGGGCACAGATAACACTATGGATGTCCCTATGTGCTATACTTACATTTTCATCAAATTTGAATGGTGGGTCGGCTTCGCCGGACTCCACGTCGCTCCAGTTTATGGAGAGGAAGAATGGGCGCTCTCGGATGAAGGATGATATAGCATACCGGGCAGATGGAGTTTTGCAGAGAAGCTGGAAAATGAGAGAGACCATTAATCATTATATTATATATTATTATTGAAACGTTATTACACAATGTCCATGGACTGTCCGCATCTTATCTTCTAGCTTTCTTTATAGTCCCTCATCATCCTTCTTCTTCTGATCCTACTTACGCCTTCTAAGATGTCAAGTGCATCGCTGGGCATCCAGTCTGGAAAATCTGGGACGTCCACCTGCAGAGACCAGTGGTATTGATCCAGCAAACCACTGCTATAGAACGGCTTTTTCCCCACAATCATCATGTACAGGATGACACCAAATGAAAAGGAATCTGCCTTATGATTGAAGCTTTCTTCATCCATTATCTGTGGGAACATAAGATAGGAGATTACTATATCGGGGAGGGGATTTACACACAGAGGCCATGAGGACCGGTCTGTGATTAGATATGAGCAGGATCCTCAGATTAATACTCAGTCCTACTATCGGCATCAATCACACAGGGATGTTCCTTACCTCCGGTGCGATGTAACCATTCGTGCCAACAGTATCCTCCAATAGGACCTCATCGACCACATTCACGGCTGATAAGCCAAAGTCCGCGATCTTTATGTGTCCGGTGTCATGGATGAGGATGTTCTGAGGCTTCAGGTCACTGCAGGGAAAAATGATCAGACATGATTGTGAGGATAATTCATGAACAGAACTTTCTACAATAGATATGTAAGGAGACAACAGAGATTTATGAAGATGAACTGATTACCAATGTATCACGCCGTGTTCATGGAGGAACTGGAGTCCGCAAACCATTTCTGCCGCAAAGAGTCTGTGGAGTAGAAAGTAGAGGATGGATCAGTGGTTACATACACTCTAGGACCACAATGTATGGGCAGTAGAATATTATGATTCAGTCTAAGACATTTACCTTGATGTTTCCATATCAAATTTCATCGATTTTGCCATGTGGACAGACAGATCTCCTCCGGCAATATACTCCATGGCTATTATATATTCTGTTGGTACCTCCATAAACCCCCGCAGAGATGTTATGAAGCGGCAGTCGGTGGCCATACTCAGGACCTTTAACTCTTTAGAGATTGTGGCTTCATCACAATAATTCCTGTCTATGGCTTTAATAGCCAGCAGTTCTCCGCTGAACATATCTGATGCCAAGAGGACCTGGAGAAAAATCACAGGCGATCAGACCAAAATCCCATCTATTATAGGGATCTGTATAATGGATCACTGGTTTATCCCAATCACCATTACATATAAACATCCTGTAATGAATATGTATATCCTCCTGTGTATCTGGTGCAGGATACATTGGGGAGCACGGAGGAGGAGAAATTCACACTTACCTTTCCGAAATTTCCCTCTCCAACAACTTTGAGGATTTCAAGGTGGCGAAAGTTAATAGGATTTTCTATGTTAACCAATTCTCTCTGGGTTAAAGTAACGGGTCTGGCATCAGCAAGGTCTTGTGCTGGCATGTTCCCTACGTCAGAGGGCATCATAAGGCTTCCACCTGCTGAGATGATACAAGATTTGTTAATCTCTTTGAGAACACATAATGGAAATGTTTGTCATGTTGTGCGGTAAATGTATGGAGCGGATTCAGGAGCTGAGCCTGCATTTTACCAGGCTGATACTGACCGTATTGCATAGCTGCCACCTGCCTATAACAGCAGCAACTGGAGCACATGCTGATTACTGCAGTTTAACCATTTCAATGCTGACAGCGGTATTTAAATGAAGTGATTGCCGATTTATGCGCATCAGCACCCATTAGCCCCTACCAGGACACAATTGCAAGGGGTTAATTGGTTATAATGACTATCTGGGCCTGCTGAAAAACCTTGTGCTTCGCTTTCGTCCTCCTGTTCAGACCAGCCTGGTTTAATTTCTTATGACAACGTTAATAAAGCCATATACAGCGATACAGTTCCATCACTGTATATAGTGCAAGCGATCAGAAAATCACAGGTTCATGTCTTTTAAAGAGACTAAAAAATTAAATAAAAAATAATAAAAAAATAAAATAATAATTTGAAAAACATAATATAATTAGAATCACACAACTTTCCCAATTAATAATAATAATTAAAAAAATGAAAAATAAGCATAACTGGGATTACTATGTTAGTATAAGAGGGATATACAAAAATATAAAAATAATTATCCCAAACAGTAAATATTAAAATGAGAAAAAAATTGAAACATCAAAATTGGGTTTTTTAGTGGCGCCATATTTATCTAGAAATTGCAATAGAAAGATATCACCATGTCCTTTCTACCCAAGAAAGATCTAATAAAAGCTACAGCTTCCTCCACAATAAAGAAGCCCTTACACTGCGCCATCCAGGTATCAAAATCACAAAGTTACAATGTCTCAGAATATGGAGACTCAAATCAATGTTTTTTCTAATAAATTTCTAATTTTCACCACTTAAGTAAAAAGAAAACCTCTGCATGTTCAGCATTAGCACAATGGTCTCTGACATGGAGAATCACTTGATGGGGTCATTCTGACCACACAATGGACACAATAAAAAAAACAATGTCAGAATCCCCCTTTTTTCCCCACAATTTTACCACACTTTGATTTTTTTCCCTGTTTTCTAAAACATTGAATGACAAAATAAATTGTGTCGTTCACAACCACAACTCGGCCCACTAAAAAAAAATAAGCCCACGTGTGGCTATACTGGAAGACAAAGGGAAAAAAGTTATAGCTTTTGGAAGATGGGAGGAGAAAAATGAAAGATTGCCCGGTCAAGGAGGGGTTAATAGATATAGCGCCAGCGCATATATTATAATTTTAAACAGAACTATGTAAATGAGCAGGAAATGTCTAATATTTGGTCTCTCGTTTATCAAAACTGTCTAATAGCAAAAATGTCCCTGTTGCCCATAGCAACGATTCACAGCACAGATTCCATTTCTTAACATTCTATAGAACACTGAAAGGTGACTGGTTGCTACGGGCGACAAGGACAGTTCTTCCATTAGTCAGCATTGATAATTGAGGCCTGTACTTAATATTAGGAGTATAATCCCCCTCACCCACAGTCTTATTATACTGAGTAAGATTATTTCTTACCTGGTTCATCTATATCCATTGATCTCTCTGGTGAAGAAACACTCAGATGGAACAGAAAATCCGGGATGGAGATGGTTTTGGTTGATGAGTGGGATCTCCATAGGGCACCATTCCCATTAATGATGGGTTTGGCATAGGTCAGATGCCTCCTGCATTGGACAACCCAGTCTCTGCTGTTCCTCATTCTTTTCTGGGCTGCCGCTCTTTGCAGGTTCAGGGTGTCTTGTCTTTCAGATCTGGATGAGACCTGTCTTGGAGTTTCTTGGAGAACTTCCTCCAGCTCTAACTCTGCGCTGATGTTTCTCCGCTTATTGAGGATGGCTTCTTTATTCCTCTTCCTTATTTCAGGGACCAGATCTCCGATTTTTTTCAAGGAGATAAGAATGGCCCCCTGAAGCTCAGCGGAGGCAGCAGAGTCAGACTCCATGAGGTTCTCCATGTTCCTTCTCTGTGTAAGGCTCTCATGTCTTTTGGACTTTCTCATTTTCTCTAGATTTTGTCGTTTGGACGCCATTTCTGAGGCGTCAGTGTCCATGTCCGGTAGATTAATGTCTTTTCGCCCTAAAGCGAACAACAATACCTGCTCTTCATTTATTCCTCTCCTCTCTCTCAGAACCCGATCTCTTTGGGCTCGTCTTCTCTCTTTATCCATTTTAGAATAAATTTTTGCTTCGTTTGTCACGAAAAACAAAAGGTACTCCCTCACCCTTGTAAGTCTGTGAGGCAGTGATTTCCCCTGGGCTGTAACACTGGGATATAGAATGTGATGATGTCATCACATCACTGTGACATAGAATGTATCGTGATGTCACAGTGACAGATAAGTAGATAGATGAGATAGATAGATGGATACATAGATAAATATAGATATGAAATAGATAGATATCAAATTAGGAGGATATTGAACCAATGTTTTGCTGATGTGTATATATATATACTTTGTGCACAATTTGTATTTTTGATGATTCATTTTATTATTGATCTTCTCCAGTGCTATCTGTCAATCCCAAAGGTTAATAGACCTGAACCCTGAATATTTTTGAAAAAAGTAAAAGTGAGGTTTTGTCTTTCTTAGGAGAATATCTGTGTGTGCAGAATTATTGGGCAACTAAATGAAAAACATAAATTTTCCCATCTCAATTATTTATTTTCATCCGTTAAAGTGAGAAAAATAACCGAACAGCTCATAATGTCTAAAAATACATTTCTGACATTTAAAAAAAATATCAGTGACCAATATAATAATATAGTCATCCATTTTTTCAATAACATCCATAAGCTCCATCCATGGAGTCTGTCAGTTTCTTCATATGTTGACAAAGAACTTTTTGGGCAACACCATCCACAGCCCCAGACACCATTCAGAAAAGTGTTTATTTTCCTTCACTGTAAATCCCCAATTTAAGAAAGGCCCACAATTTCTCATCAGGGCTTAGGTCCGTGTCCATATTTTTTCCTCTTTAAGGCCCTTCCTGGCAGCCGAGCAGTGGAGACTTTGATGCTGAGCTGGAGCCTTGTCCTGCAGAACAATCATGGTTTTCTTGAAAGATGCAGAGACTAGTGTTGAGCGATCACTAAAATGCTCGGGTGCTCGAAGCTCGGGCCGAGCTCGCCGTGATACTCAGGTTCTCGACCCGAGCAACGAGCCCAATGTTAGTCTATGGCAGACCCGAGCATTTTTGGCGCGGCACCCCCGGCAGTCTTTTAAAAGCCTAATAAGTGCCCAAAACGATAGTGACAGTGCTCAAATGGCATGGGGACAGCATGGGGATCGCCCCAGGAAGCATTTCTGACCCCCAGGTCACTGCTGTCAACAACGTGGTCAGAGGTATTAAGCCACTTTTACGGGCTCACAAAACGTTCAAAAACGAAACTGAAAGTGCTTTCCTGTGAAATATGTTAAGGAACTTCCTTTCCAGGGTAAAGAAGACTTGTGTATAAGGTAAAATAAATACCCCCCCCCGCCCAAAAAAAATAAAATACTCCTCCACACCTTGGGCTATGTTCACACGTAGCGTTTTTGATGCGTTTTTGCACTTTTGCATTGCTTTCAACCGTGACAAATGCATTCACCGGGAAATGTCATTTTAACATTTTACAACCTTATCTGGCCATGTGCTGTGTGACACATGCATACAGTGCTGAAAAGACATGGGAACAGCATGGGGAAGACCCCTGGAAGCATCTCTGACACCCAGGTCACTGCCTAAAAGTGTGCCCATCAGAAGTCATCCTTGCCGCATCAGAAGATGCAGACTTGCAACTATCCCCGTGACCAGGGCAGTGTTCAATTTGTACCTCCCCCATTCCTTGCAATGCAAGCGCAAATATGCAGCCAACCGCCCCCCCACCCCCAGGCTGCAATACCATACTGCTTGCTACCACTTGAAATTGGGCCTTTTAGGCTTGTGAAGGCGGAATCTGGCCACCACGTCATGGCTGCGTTGGCGGCCTGGAATCTATAATCAGTCCCCAGCCGCCCGGCGGCCGGGTGTCCACACTCGGTCCTCAGCCGCCAGGGGGCGGCCGGGTGTCCATACTGTTCAGCAATATATGGGGCTCAGTATATACTGTGTAGAGCAATATATGGGGCCCAGTATATACAGTATGAAGCAAAAAAATTGGCCCTTTATATATTATAAGGGGCCATTATACTGTGGAGCAATATCTGGGGCTCAGTATATACTGTATGGAGCAATATATGGGGCCCATTATATATCATATGGGGCCATTATACTGTATGGAGCAATATATGGGGACCATTATATACTATATGAGGCCATTAGAATGTATGGAGCAATATATGGGGCCCAGTATATACTATATGGAGCAATATATGGGGCCCAGTATATACTGTATGGAGCAATATATGGGGCCCAGTATATACTGTTTGGAGCAATATATGGGGCCTATTATATACTATATGGGGCCATTATACTGTATGGAGCAATATATGTGGGCCATTATATTCTATATTGGGCCATTATACTGTGGATCAATATATGGGGCCCCGTATATACTGTATGGAGCAATATATGGGGCCCATTATATATTATATGGGGCCATTATACTGTATGGAGCAATATATGGGGCCCAGTATATATTTTATGGAGCCATTATACTGTATGGAGCAATATATGGGGCCCATTATATACTATACGGGGCAATTATACTGTATGGAATAATTCATCTGGCCCAGTATATACTTTATGGAGCAATATATGGGGCCCATTATACTGTATGGAGCACTATATGGGGCCTATTATATACTATATGTGGTCATTATACTATATGGAGCACTATATGGGTCCACTATGCTGTATGGAGCAATATATGGGGCCCATTATATATTATATGGGGCCATTATACTGTATTTAGCAATTTATGGAGCCCATTATATACTATATGGGGCCATTATACTGTGCAGCAATATATGGGGCCCAGTATATACTGTATGTAGCAATATATGGGGCCCGTTATATACTATATGTGGCCATTATACTGTATGGAGCAATATATGTGGCTAATTATATACTATATGGGGTCAATATACTGTATGGAGCAATATATGTGGCCTATTATATACTATATGGGGTCAATATACTGTATGAAGCAATATATGGGGCCCATTATACACTACATAGGGCCATTATTCTGTGGATCAATATATGGGACCCAGGATATACAGTACTGTATGGAGCAATATACGGGGCCCAGTATATACTGTATGTAGCAATATATGGGGTCCAGTATATAATATACGCATGGGTGGATTAAGAGTAGCCAGGGCCCCGGGCAGTTTAGAAGGCGCGGGCCCCCCACACACATACCTGATGTATCACATGTCACATGATCCCCTGTGATAGATCATGTGATAGTTCACGTGAAATTAATTTGGCACAATATTAATATATTAATTATAATAATTTTTTTTAGGCTGTGTGCCCACTATGCGTTTTTTAAGCGTTTCCGCAGCGGAAATTCCGCTGCAGAAACGCTTAAAAAACGCTTGGTAGAAGGTCTGCCATGTTCCCCAATGATAATCCGCATGAACTGTGCATATGCTGCGGAAATTTCCGCTGCGGATTATCATTGCGGAAAAATCCACAGCACTACCAATTATTTTGCGGAAGCGCGGCGTTTTCGCCGCCATTGACTTGGATTGGAACGCATGAAATCCGCATCACTGCATCTGTACATGCGGAATCCAACTGTTTCAATGTGCGGATGGACTCTCCTCCGGACCCGGGTACCATAGAACCTGTAAAAAAAAGAATAAAATAAAAAATAAATATTATACTTACCTTCTGATGGCCCCCGGTGTCTTTATCCGATGCGTCCTGGCTTGCTGGCAGCTCGCGGTAGACTAAAGGACCTGTGGTGACGTCATTTAGCCATGTGACGGGTCACGCGACCGCTGATGTCGGCAGGTCATCAGAAGGTAAGTATATTTTTATTTTTTATTTTTTGCCATTTACCACTGATTTATATAGTGTGACCAAGTTGTCAAGCACTTTTCCAAGTGATGCTAAAATCGCTTGGAAAGAGCTTGACAACCCGCATGCGGAAATGCATGTGAAGAACGCTTCACATCCGCATGTCCCTGGCAGGAAAAACGCATGTACAATCCGCATGTACAATCCGCATGCGTTTTTTCTGCCAGAGAGAGCAGAAACACTCAAAAAAAATCCGGAGCATTTCTGTATCGTGGGCACATAGCCTTACATTAATTGTATGGCTTAATATTGAGCACATGTAGCCATCTATACACAGCAGGAGGCCGCACGTAGCCATCTATACACAGCAGGAGGCTGCACATAACCATCTATACACAGCAGGGGGCAGCAGGGCGCCATCTATACACAGCAGGAGGCCGCACGTAGCCATCTATACACAGCGGGAGGCCGCACATAGATATCTATACACAGCGGGGGTCCGCACATAGCCATCTATACACAGCGGGGGGCCGCACGTAGCCATCTATACACAGCGGGAGGCCGCACGTAGCCATCTATACACAGCGGAAGGCCGCACGTAGCCATCTATACACAGCGGGGGTCCGCACATAGCCATCTATACACAGCGGGGGGCCGCACGTAGCCATCTATACACAGCGGGAGGCCGCACGTAGCCATCTATACACAGCGGAAGGCCGCACGTAGCCATCTATACACAGCAGGAGGCCGCACGGTGCCATCAATACACAGCAGGAGGCCGCACATAGCCATCTGTACACAGCGGAAGGCCGCACATAGCCATCTATACACAGCGGGAGGCCGCACGTAGCCATCTATACACAGCAGGAGGCCACTCGGTGCCATCAATACACAGCAGGAGGCCGCACATAGCCATCTGTACACAGCTGGAGGCCGCACATAGCCATCTATACACAGCAGGAGGCCGCACGTAGCCATCTATACACAGCGGGATGCCACATGTAGCCATCTATACAGAGCGGGAGGCCGTACGTAGCCATCTCTACACAGCAGGAGGCCGCACGTAGCCATCTATACACAGCGGGAGGCCGCATGGCGCCATCTATACACAGCGAGAGACCGCACATAGCCATCTATACACAGCGGAAGGCCGCACGTAGCCATCTATACACAGCGGAAGGCCGCACGTAGCCATCTATACACAGAGGGGGTCCGCACATAGCCATCTATACACAGCGGGGGGCCGCACGTAGCCATCTATACACAGCGGGAGGCCGCACGTAGCCATCTATACACAGCGGAAGGCCGCACGTAGCCATCTATACACAGCAGGAGGCCGCACGGTGCCATCAATACACAGCAGGAGGCCGCACATAGCCATCTGTACACAGCGGAAGGCCGCACATAGCCATCTATACACAGCGGGAGGCCGCACGTAGCCATCTATACACAGCAGGAGGCCACTCGGTGCCATCAATACACAGCAGGAGGCCGCACATAGCCATCTGTACACAGCTGGAGGCCGCACATAGCCATCTATACACAGCAGGAGGCCGCACATAGCCATCTATACACAGCGGGTTGCCACATGTAGCCATCTATACAGAGCGGGAGGCCGTACGTAGCCATCTCTACACAGCAGGAGGCCGCACGTAGCCATCTATACACAGCGGGAGGCCGCATGGCGCCATCTATACACAGCGGGAGACCGCACATAGCCATCTATACACAGCAGGGGGCCACACGGTGCCATCAATACACAGCAGGAGGCCGTACGGTGCCATCAATACACAGCAGGAGGCCGCACATACCCATTTGTACACAGCTATACACAGCTGGAGGCCGCACATAGCCATCTATACACAGTGGGAGGCCGCACGTAGCCATCTATACACAGCGGGAGGCCGCATGTAGCCATCTATACACAGCAGGAGGCCGCACATAGCCATCTATACACAGCAGGGGGCCGCATGTAGCCATCTATACACAGCGGGAGGCCGCACATAGCCATCTATACACAGCGGGAGGCCGCACATAGCCATCTATACACAGCGGGAGGCCGCACATAGCCATCTATACACAGCGGGAAGCCGCACATAGCCATCTATACACACTGAAACATATACAGACATATACGTACACGCATAAACACATTTGCAACACAAAAATACATATAAACTGACATCACACAATGATATCTGCCTTGCACACACACACACACGCTCACACATACTCACCATACCCCGGCTCGGCTCCACTCCTCCAGCTCCTCTCCGTTGCTGCAGTGCAGCGCGCACTGCGTGACGTCACACTAGCAGACAAGGCCGAAGAAGAAGTAGCGGCCATGCACAGCTGCTGGGGGAGCAGTCCGGGGGCCCCCCGCCTCTGACTGCCGGTATGTGCCGTGGCGCCGCACATATTATAATGAAGGCAATCTGGCCATGGACGCCCCGGGCCCCCTGGAGCCCCGGGGCCCCGGGCGGAGGTCCAGATTGCCCTCATTATAATCTGCTTATGAATATACGGGGCCATTATACTGTATGGAACAATATATGGGGCCCAGTATATAGTGTATGGAGCCATTAAACTGTATGGAGCAATGTATGGGGCCCATTATATATTATATAGAGAAATTATACTGTATGGAACAATTTATGGGGCCCTGTATATACTGTTCAGAGCAATACATGGAGCCCATTATATGCTATATGGGGCAATTATACTGTATGGAACAATTTATGGGGCCCAGTATATACTGTATGGAACAATTTATGGGGCCCAGTATATACTATATGGGGCCATTATACTGTATGGAGCAATACATGGGGCCAATTATAGACTATTTGTGGCCATTATACTGTATGGAGCAATACATGGGGCCCATTACATACTATATGGGGCCATTATACTGTATGGAGCAATATATGGGGCCCATTATATACTGTATGGAGCAATATAAGGGGCCTATTATATACTATATGGGGCCATTATACTGTATGAAGCAATATATGAGGCCCATTATATACTATATGGGGCCATTATACTTTATGGAACAATATATGGGACCCATTATATACTGTATGGAGCCATATAAGGGGCCAATTATATACTATATGGGGCCATTATACTGTATGGAGCAATACATGGGGCCCATTACATACTATATGGGGCCATTGTACTGTATGGAGCAATAAATGGGGCCCAGAATATACTGTATGTAGCAATATATGGGGCCCAGTGTATACTGTATGTAGCAATATATGGGGCCCATTATATACTGTATGGAGCAATGTATGGGGTCCATTATATACTGTACTAGATGGTGGCCCAATTCTAACTTATCGGGTATTCTAGAATATGTATGCGGCCGACCGGGCTCAATCAACAAAGCGGTGTTTAAATTTGGCGCCAAAATCGCTATTTGGTCGCAGCCGGCGACCGCGACCAATCAGCCAAGCGGTGTTTAAATTTGGCGCCAATATTGCTGATTGGTCGCAACCGCCGACAGCGATCAATCAACCAAGCGGTGTTTAAATTTGGCGGCGGCCTCGACCAATCACCAAACCGCGTTAGGGAGGACCGGAGAGCGTGTTTAAATTTGGCGCCAAAATCGCTGTTTGGTCTCGGCCGGCGACCGCGACCAAGCAGCCAAGCGGTGTTTAAATTTGGCTGCAATATCGCTGATTGGTCGCGGCCGGCAACCGCGACCAATCAGCAAAGCAGTGTTTAAATTTGGCGCCAATATTGCTGATTGGTCGCAACCGCCAACCGCGATCAATCAGCCAAGCGGTGTTTAAATTTGGCTGCAATATCGCTGATTGGTTGCGACCGGCGACCGCGACCAATTATCAAAGCAGTGTTTAAATTTGGCGTCAATATCGCTGATTGGTCACGGGCCACTGATCTCTCGACGGTAGCCGCATGGAGGTCAGCAGCGCCGCCGGTCGGGGTCCTTCTACTGCGAGGAGCCGCGAGATGACCTCGCCTACTATCATACTTATTTCAGAACTTCTCCAGGATTGCCACCTCGCTATACCTCTCCTTGGGGGATACGACAGAGTAAACAACACCCATGGAGAAAAAGAAGAACGCGAGTAGGACAGGGCTTAAAAGAAACAATGACGTTTCATCCCAACAACCCATTCTGTGTACAGCAGACCACCTGGAGGTATTGGAAGAACTAGTAGACTACCTGATAAAACCATCCATCTTGGGATATCCTGATTTCAACTTACCATTTGTTCTTCACTGTGACGCTTCTCAAGTTGGACTGGGAGCTTCCCTGTATCAGCATCAATGGAAAATTGAGAGTTATCAGTTACAGTTCTAGAACGTTGACAGACGCCGAGAATAATAACCATCTACATTCCGGAAAATTTTAGTTCCAGGCATTGAAATGGGCTATCTGTGAACGATTTAGAGATTATCTCTACTACAGCAAAGAGTTTGAGGTAAACACTGACAACAACTCTTTGACCTATGTCCTTACTATTACTACAGCCAAACTGAATGCAACGGGTCAGAGATGGGTCGCTAAACTATCTGACTTCATTTTCAGCATTAAGTACAGGCCAGGAAAATACAATGCGGATGCTGATGGATTGTCAAGAATGCCACCAGAGCCTGAGGAGTTCATGCAAGAATGCTCGGAGGAAGTCAGTCTGGAAGCAATTGAGAGCACTACCCAAGCAGTGCAAGCTTATCAAGAGGAAGACACACCATTGTGGTGTCTGTTGACGGTGGAAAACACTATAAAAGCGAGAGAACAAGATCACCCCCTGTCCATTCAACAACTACCTAAAGGAAAAATCTGTAGAGCACAACAGGAAGATCAGATAATTGGTAGAATACTACTTTATGTGGACCAAAATCGGTTTCCAAGTAGACGGGAGTATCTGTTTTAGTTAAAGAATGGACGAAGCTCTACCTCAGTGGAGACGGTATCCTGTATCGTAAAGGAGGGCAAAACCGGCAGTTGGTACTACCCAGAGTATTCCGTAGGTTGGTCTTCAAAGAACTCCATGAAAACATGGGACACCTGGGAGTGGAAAGGACAACCAACTTGATTCGTGAACGTTTCTTCTGGCCGTACATGCAGAGAGATATTGAGAGGTACGTGACCAGGGAGTGTGGGTGTCTGAAAGATAAACATCCCAACACATAAACCCTGGTACCTATGGGCAACATTCAAACTACCTATCCGTGTGAGATGGTCTCAATAGACTTTCTACATCTTCAGACGTGAAAGGGTGGTTATGAATACATATTGGTGGTGATGGACCATTTTACTCAATTTGCCCAATCATATGCCACCGCCAATAAAGCTAGTCGATCAGCGACAGGGAAGATCTTCAATGATTTTGTTTTGAGGTTTGGGTTCCCTACGAGGTTACACCATGACCAAGGAAGAGAATTTGAGAACCAGCTCTTTGCCAAGCTAGGAATGTACTGTAGAATGTAGAGATCCCACACAACGTCCTATCACCCAGAGGGTAATGGACAAGTGGAATGTTTTAACCGGACATTATTGTCGATGTTGCACACTTTTACAGCTGACGAGAAGAAAGACTGAAAAGTTCTCTGTCAAAAGTGGTACATGCCTATAACTGTACAAAGAGCGATGCAACGGGTTACTCACCCTTCTTCCTATTGTATGGACAATCGCCAAGACTGCCAATCGACATCATGTTCGATACTCCGGTGTCAGAGACTTACAGAACATATCTGGAGTACGTTCGGAAATGGAAGGAATGGATGGCAGAGGCATACAACATAGCGTCCAAAGTGGTTACGCAAGGACAGAGCAAGAGTAAGGAGTACTAAGATCAAAAATGTTATGGAGCAGAAATGGCACCGGGAAGCCGGGTGCTAGTCAAGAACGTACGTGAGAAAGGTGGTCCAGGAAAACTTTGTTCGTACTGGGAGAACAATGTGCATGTGGTCATAAAGAGGAAAGCTGATGACATTCCAGTGTATGAAATCTGATTGGAAAAAGGGGACAAGAAAACCAGAATAGTCCATCGGAATTTATTACTACCCTGGGATTATCTCCCACCACAACAAAACTTTCCAGAAGCAGACCGACATCGACCGAGATCAACTAAGGGACCACCACTGGCTGAAGCTCCGGAGGTGGATAGTGACCTTGAAGTTCCGATGAGCAAGAGCACACCGTTGTATTTCTCAGACCGGCAAGGAGAGGGACGTACCACCCTCAAGAGAGTGAACTAAGTCCTGAGGCTCCAAAGTTTGTACCAAAGAGTACAGATGAAGTCCAATTCAGATCTGATGATCGAATACTGATCACTGAAGAGACTGATCGACACTCAAGAGGAGTGGAATTACCAGACCATGTGGAAACAGGCGATTCAGGAGAAGTAAGGAAAGTTACAGAGGCAGATCCAAGAGCATCTGAGGAAGCACGGGAAATGAGTGTTGTGGAAGAAACTTCTGTTACCGAAGAACCCGTGGTATCTGAGGAACAACCCTCCAGAAGGATGTCGACTCGAGAAGTAAGGAGGTCCGTGATGCTGACGTATGAGACACTTGGAGAACCGAGTCAAGTGCCAAGGACTGTCGACTGGAAACAGGTATCTCTGCCTGCGGACCAGGTAATCCCACTTGAGTGGTATTCACCTCCGAGAGACAGTATGGGCAATGTTGCCTGGTGGAAAGACTTGTTTTGGCCTAGTGAGAGAGAGAGCTGGTTGAAGACATACGAAAAGCTCCAGCGGAAGAGATGCTGATTGTTTTAATTGTTTATTTCTTACAGGAGTCCTACAAGAAAAAGGTTGTTAGAATAGGTTATTATCAATGTTTATAAATGTTATACCAATTTGATAATGACAAATTTATATATATAGTAACTAAGCTTTCACCACTGTCTCAGAATTGTTCAGATTGACTAATTAAGACGAATGTCGAGGAGAACGACATTCAAAAAGGAGGGAAGAGTGTGACATGCAGAAGTAGTGCTGTTGCTTCCAAAGCATCCAGCAACTGCTACAAATAACACAGCCACAGGAGACAGATAGTGTTTTAGCATAGGCCCAGGGTGATTGTGGGGAATTTGTTATTGTAGTCTGACTGAAGCCAAAGAGAAAGGTGGTGGTGTGTTATCTAGATCTGATAGAAAGAGAGAAACTAAACACAGGTCAGATAAACTCCCTGGACTAACAGTGCAGAGTATTATCGGGCAGGAAGGTAAGGGCTGGAAGGAATTGTGTCCCAGGGATCATCTCCCTCATCAAACCCCCCCCTCCATCTCCATGCAGGATAAAGAATGTTGTGTACTATTGTGTCCTTGTGAAGGAAAAGCTTGTGGTTGTGTATGCATAGAAGTGTGCTGCTAAGAGATCTAATCTATGCTGAATTATGCTACTGAAGAGACTGTAATACTGTGTGTGACATGCAGAAGTAGTGCTGTTGCGGAGTGTGACATGCAGAAGTAGCGCTGTTGATTTAAAAGAATTCAGAAACTATTAGAAGTAACACAAGCACATGAGACAGGAAGTGTTGTGCTCCAGAAGCATCCAGCAACTAGAAGGGTTAACACAGTCACAGGAGAAGGGGAGTGTTTTAGCAGAGCCTCAGGGGGATTGTGGGGAAGTTGTTTACTGTCTGGCTGGAGCCGAAGAGAAATGTGGTGTGTGTGTTCTGGTTCTGACAGAAGCGCCCCTGCAAGTGAAAAGGACTCAAGTCAGGAGTGAAGCTAAGCACAGGTCAGGTAGAGTTCCTAAACTAGCAGTGCAGAATATTGTCAAGCAGAAAGATAAGTGTAGCACCCTGAGGACTCGGTTGCTACAGGGGTATTGCACCTCGACCCAGAGGTGTGGTATTCCACCCCCGGGTAAGGATGGAGTGTGGAACTGAGCTTAGTAGGCTGCATGCACTACATACATCCCATTTCCGGGGGACAGAACAACGGTACTCCCACCAGTATATGTGCAGGTACGACAGCGTCTGTCCCTGGCTGGAGTGGGAGGGGGGTGGAACATCCCAGTAGTGTAGGGGCAGATAGGGGGAGTAGTCTGGGTAAAGCTAGGAGCCCATTGGGTGCTGGTCATCTGGGTTCACACATAGAGGGAGTATATAAGGTGGGCACCATCTTAGAATAGGGTCTTTTGTCAGAGAGCCTGAGGAGGAGCAGAGCAGAGGAGCTCAGCCAGGAGGGCTGACAGGGAGCTGTGGCTCCGGCTGGGCCCAGCTCCAGAGCAAAGCCTGCAGTGAAGAGAGAGAGGAGGAAGAAAGGACCCAGAGAGAGAGACAGAGGGAACCCTAAGATCCCAGAATCAGACCAGAAAGGGTGAAGGGTTGGCAGAAGAGGGCACCGGATCCCAAGCTGGCGGAGGCAGAAGTAACCCTTAACCAGGAACCGGAGGTCGTGGGCAAGTTTTGCCACGACCCTCACCATATCCACCAGGAAGGCACACCACGAGTAGGGCCAGGGAAGCCAGAGAAGGTTCAACCACTAAGAGGCCCGAGGGACCTGGACAGAGGTGGATCCCTGGTGGGGACGGCCAGGAGAAAGAGAGTGAGACGGAAGCTCAGGACCACGCTCCGGAACTGCCTGGGGGTTAGCCGAGTCCCGCACCTGGTGGACGCAGCACGGCTCGGGTGGTCACTCAAGGCCAGAGTGACTAAAGCAACATCAGTGAGTAAAAACCCTGAAACTGCATCTCCTGACTCTGCCTCTCCTTCCTGCATCATCACAACCCCCATCATCCACACCTGCTGCCCTGAGGCCATACCCCTCCCGTTGGGGGTTATACCATCACTGCTGCACATATACCACCGGCCTCAGCGGACTGCTCTGCAGCGGCGGCTTCAAAGCCGCACTCAACGGGTGGCGTAGTCGACACTTAAACAACATCTACAAAGACTGCCACACACTTAGTTTGACACCCTGGGCACGGACCGGGTCACCGCCACAAGGACTACTACCCCATACAGATCCGGCTCCGGGTATCCCTTGAACATGGCCCAGGGGGCGCGTCAACTTTGGCGTAGTCGGCAGGATAACGTGCCCGCAACCACCGGGTACTGCGTGCCTGAAGAAAAGTTCGCATTTACCTCAAAAAGAAGTCTCCCGCCGGTTCCGGAGGGTCCCCGCCATCGGACGCCATCTCGGATCGTTTCCCGCCATTTGCCCGCCATCTGCAGTCTTTTCCCGCCATCCACAGAGTTTCCCGCCATTGGGAAGCGGTTCCCGCCATCTGAGAAGATTTCCCGCCTTGGCAGAGCGGACGCCATTATGGGCGTGCCAGAGGGTGGCAAGAGGCCACCTCCCATCGTGGGCCAGGACCAAGAATGGCGCCAAAAACGAAGACCGCCCCCACCAGCAGAGACTGCAATGATTGAGATGTCCGTCAGCGTGGGGGGTCTGCCCCTGGAACTGACAATCACCAAGTTACCCCAGGACCGCCCTCAGTATGGGCGTAGAGAGAACAAAAGAGAGAAGATGGGAGCAGCTTGGAGGAGTCTAGAGAGAACGCACCCGGAGATGGAGGGAGAGGCAGGCAGCACCGACCCAGTGGTCAGGAGCCTGTTGCAAGCGACTACCCCAGAAGGCCTGGTGGAGATCCTGGCGCAGCTCCCCAGAGATCGGGAGCATGCACGGACCGCACTGGAGGGCTTGGCTCAGAGGATGGCCCGAGTGCAGCGAGGCGTACTGGCCGCGTGGAGCAGAGAAATGGCCCAGCAGGCTGGAACCCGCCAGCAAAAGACACCGCCAGCAGCGAGGAGCACGCCTGCCCTTGAAGGAAGAGCAGGAGGGACGAAGGCCGGAGACGGCGCCGTGGAGGGAGCTGAAGTAACGGAGGCAGGTAATGGGGACGTCTACACCCCGTACCCGGAGGCCGAGAACCTGCCCCAGCTCCCCGTCGCAGAGCCCGAAATCCCGTTCACTGCGCCCGTCGCTGCACCGCCACTGCTCCAAACTAGGCCTCAAGCGGCAGGAGCCGCGGCCGCGCTCCCCGTGACGTCACGCGCCTCAAATCAGAGTGCGACCAAACAGGAAGCGCCATCGGCCTGGTCACAGGGCAGAGTACCCCCGGGCGCAGCCGTCTCCACAGTGCCCTTCACATTCAGAGTGCCCCCGGGCGCCGCGGCAATCATCGCGCCCGCAACCTCCATCATGCTACCCCTGGGAGAAGACTTGTTTACCCAGCATACTTGACCGGATGGGCAGCCCTTTGTGTGGCCGCCGGAGTTCGTCAATCCCCGACTCCGGAGGGAACGGCCTCTGGATGAGTCCCTGATCCCGGCTCCGGCGCCCGCCAAGATCACCCCACTCTCGTTGGAGGAGGCGCAGTTCGCGTGGGACCCCACTGGAGAAGACCTCATCGGGTTCACCCAAGAGACCCGGGCGGCCGCAGCCCAGCGTGCAGAGTGCTGCCGACAGCAGTTAGAGGTCTTCGACAGAGAAAGGAGAGAGAGGCGGGTCCGCGAGGAGCGGCTGCAAATCCGGAGTGCAGAGCAGAAAAGCCGGACCCGACGGAACCCCCGTGCAGCCCACGGTCCCCGTGCCACCGGGACTGTAATCAAATTCCAACTGCAGCACGGTTGGGGCTTCATCAGGGATCACAAAACCCCCGGTGACGTTTTTGTAACCCGCAGAGATGTCGAGTCTCACCTACCGGAGGGACACCGTGGTCGTGACCTGTACCTGGGTGACGAGGTCACCTTCACCCGGCACCAGTGTGCCAAAGGACCCTATGCCCTTCATGTACATCGCCTGACGGAAGAAGAGCTGCGGTGTGAGGAGGAACAAGAGGACCCGGACGGGTCTGAAGCCTACCCTCAGGAAGGAGCAGGAGGGCATCGTCACCATTAAGAGGTGAACTGAAACTGTATATAGTTACCCGTAAGGGTATATGCCATGCTGCTTAATTAAAATGAGTTCCCCGTTGGGACAAGTGTGAACTGTTCCAGTGTGTCCCATCTCCCCACAGGCTGAGGACTGTGAACAGCCATCCCTATTCCCCACTGGCCGAGGACTGAGAGCGGCCATATCCATTGTATATAGTTGCGCTTCCTAAAGCGCCCCCTACTGGTTTTATAGGAAACTGTTTTTTTTTCTACAAGAGACTGTGGCACTTACCTGGTCACAATTTGCACAAGTGGCCAGAGGTCAAAAATGTTTTAAATGAAAAGTTTTATTATGCTGAAAGAGTTAATATTATTTTATGATGTGTCTGTAACATTTTAAGAGAGAAGTACCTCCCATAAAGGGATGGGTTGAAAGTTATATTTTATATGTAAGTGCACTTTCAAAAATTTGTATGTTTTATGTTTTGCTCTTTTACAGCCCGAGGACGTGCTGTGATTTACCAGGGGGGAATGTAGCACCCTGAGGACTCGGTTGCTACAGGGGTATTGCACCTCGACCCAGAGGTGTGGTATTCCACCCCCGGGTAAGGATGGAGTGTGGAACTGAGCTTAGTAGGCTGCATGTGACGCGCCCCCTGGGCCAGTGTTGTTTGGGGGATACCCGGAGCCAGATCAGATGGGGGTTGTAGTCTCCGAGTGGCGGTGACCCGGTCCGTGCCCAGGGTGTCAAGCTCAGTGTGTGGCAGTCCTACAGATGTTGCTGGATGTTCTTTAGTGTCGACTACGCCACCCGTTGATTTGCGGTCAATACGGCCGCCGCTGCAGCAGGGTCCGCTGAGGCTGGTGGTGTGTGTGCAGCTTCTGGTAGTATAACCCCCAACGGGAGGGGTATAGCCTCAGGGGGTCAGTTGTAGAGGGTGGTGGTTGTGGTGGTGCAGTGAGGATGGTAATAAGACTCAGAGTCGGGCTGTGCAGTTCAGGGTTTTTACTTACTGCTGTTGTGCTGGTCACTCCGGCCTTGAGTGACCGCCCGAGCCGTGCTGCGTCCACCAGGTCCTGGACTCGGCCAACCCCCAGGTAATTCTGGAGCGTGATCCTGAGCTCCCTTTCTGACGTTCCTTTTCTCTGGCCTTCCCCACCAGGGATCCACTTATGTCCGGCTCCCTCGGGCCTCTTGTTGGTAAAACCCTTGTCTCTGGGTTCCCTGACCCTATACTCGGTGTGCCTTCGCAGTGGATTTAGTGGGGGGTCGTGGCAGATCCTGCCCACAACCTCCGGTCTCTGGCTGAGGATTAGTGCCCTCCACCAGCTTGGGATCCGGTACCCTTGTGCCAACCCTTCACCCTTCTGGTTGTATTTGGGCTCTTGGGGTTCCCTCTTCTTCCCCTCTGGGTCCTTCTCTTCTCCTCTCTCTCTTCTTTCAGGACTGCTTGACCCTCTACAAACGACTGACTGGTAGCTGTCTGCCTGTCTGACCCTGATCTAAGATGGTTCCCACCTTATATACTCCCTCTATGTGTGAGCTCAGGTGACCAGCACCCAATGAGCTCCTAGCATTACCCAGACTGCTCCCCCTATCTGCCCCTACACTACTGGGATGTTCCACCCCCCTCCCACTCCAGCCAGGGACAGACACTGTCGTACCTGCACATATACCTAGTGGGAGTACCATTGATCTGTCCCCCGGAAATGGGATGTATGTAGTGCATGCAGCCTACTGAGCTCAGTTCCACACTCCATCCTTACCCGGAAGTGGAATATCACACCTCTGGCTTGAGGTGCAATACCCCTGTAGCAGCCGAATCCTCAGGGTGCTACATTCCCCCCTGGTAAATCACAGCACGTCCTCGGGCTGTAAGAGAATAAAAACATCAAACATACAAATTTTCATAACAACAATAACATATAAAACATTATATATATATCAATATTCTTGTTAACACTCTTGCTCCTCCGGCCACGGTGCGACTTGTGACCGGGTTAAGTGCGACAGTCTCTTGTAGAAAAACGGTTTCCTTATAAAACCAGTAGGGGGCGCCTTAGAAAGCGCAACTATATACAGGGGGAAAGTGGCCGCTCTCAGTCCTCGGCCAGGTGTAAGGAAGGAATGACCGCTCTCAGTCCTCGGTCAGTGGGATTAAGGGACACACGGGTTACAGTTTACACTTGTCCCAACGGGGACATATTTAAAGCAGCAACAGTTCACTGTACCCCGACGGGTAACTATTTACAGTCTCTTTACCGTACTTTAACGACGGCGTCCTCCTGCTCCTTCTTTGTCTTCAGACCCGTCCGGGTCCTCTTGCTCCTCCTCACACCGTAGCTCCTCCTCCGTCAGGCGATGCACATGGAGGGCGTAGGGTCCTTTGGCACACTTGTGCCGGGTGAACGTGACCTCGTCCCCTACGTACAGGTCACGACCTCTGTGTCCCTCCGGCAGATGGCTTTCTACGTCTCTGCGGGTTACAAAGACGTCGCCGGGGGTATGATGGTCTCTTATGAAGCCCCACCCATGCTGCAGGTTGAATTTAATCACAGTCCTGGTGGTACGGGGACCATGAGCTGCACGGGGGTTCCTCCTGGTCCGGCTCTTCTGCCCTGCGCTCTGTTCCTGCAGCCGCTGCTCACGGATCCGCCTCTCTTTCCGCTCTTGCTCAAAGGCTGCCAACTGCTGGCGGCAGCACTCCACTCGCTCTGCTGCAGCTGCCCGCGTTTCTTGAGTGAACCCCATGAGGTCTCCTCCGGTGGGGTCCCACTCGAATTGTGCTTCTTCTAGCGGGAGCGGGGTTCTCCTGACGGGCTTCGGAGCCGGAATCAGGGGCTCGCACAGGGGCCTTGCTCTTTGGAGTTCCAGTTGGTAGTACTCCTGGGGCCATACAAAGGGCTGCCCATCCGGGCACGTGTGCTGGGCAAATAGATCTTCGCCCAGGTGCGGCACTCGAGATGTTGAGGGCGCGTTGATGGTAGCGGCGCCCGGGTTGACCAGGCCTTGCGACCAGGCTTGGGGCACCCTAAAGGCAAAGGGCACCGTAAGGACGGCGGCGCCCGGGGGTACTCGGCCCTGCGACCAGGCCGGTGGCTCCGCGGAGGTAGGGGGCGCTGTTGGAATTGCGGCGCCCGGAGGTACTAGACCTTGCGACCAGGCCGATGGTATTTCCTGTTTGGTCGCGCTCAGGGTCGAGGCGTGTGACGTCACAGGGGTCGCGGCCGCGGCTTCTACTTGAGGCCTAGTCCGGCACGGTGACGATGCAGCGACAGGCACGGCAGGGGGAATTTCGGGCTCTGCGACGGGGAGCTGGGACAGGTACACGGTTTCTCGGCTCGGGGTAGAGACGTCCCCTTTACCTGCCTCCGTCCGTTCAGCTCCCTCCTCGGCGCCGTCTCCGGCCTTCACTCCTCCTGCACCATCCTCAGAGGCGGTCTGTCTCCTCGTCTCGGGTGGCGTGCTCCGCTGACGGGTTCCGGTCTGCTGGGCCATCTCACGGCTCCACTCCGTCAGCGTGTCTTGCTGCACCTGGGCCATCCTCCGTGCGAGGCCCTCCAGCGCGGTCTGTGCACACTCCCGGTCTCGGGGGAGCTGTGCTAGGATCTCCACTAAGCCTAGTGGGGTTGTTGCTTGCAGCAGGCTCCTGACCACTGGGTCGGTGCTGCCTGTCTCTCCCTCCATCTCCGGGTACGCTTTCTCTGGACTCCTCTCCAGACTTCTTGTCTCCGGGTGCGCTCTCTCCAGACTCCTCCAGGCTGCACCCATCTTCGCTCCTTTGTCCCGTCTCCGCCCACATTGAGGGTGGTCCCGGGGCAACTTTGTGATTGTCAGTTCCAGGGGCAGTTCTCTCACGCTGATGGACACTTCCAGCATCACAGTCTCTGTTGGTGGGCGCGGTTTCCGCTTTTGGCGCCATTCTTCGACCTGGCCCACGATGGGAGGTGGCCTTTTGCCACCCTCTGGCACGCCCATAATGGCGTCCGCTCTTCCAAGGCGGGAAATCTTTGGAAATGGCGGGAATCGTCTCCCAGTGGCGGGAAACTCCATGGATGGCGGGAAAAAGCTGCAAATGGCGGACAACCGGCGGGAAACGACCTGTGATGGGGTCCGTTGGCGGGGACCCTCCGGAACCGGCGGGAGACTTCTTTTTGAGGTAACGGTGAACTTTTCTTCAGGCACGCAGTACCTGGTTGTTGCGGGCACGAGATCCTGCAGACTACGCCAAAGTTGACGCGCCCCCTGGGCCAGTGTTGTTTGGGGGATACCCGGAGCCGGATCAGATGGGGGTTGTAGTCTCCGAGTGGCGGTGACCCGGTCCGTGCCCAGGGTGTCAAGCTCAGTGTGTGGCAGTCCTACAGATGTTGCTGGATGTTCTTTAGTGTCGACTACGCCACCCGTTGATTTGCGGTCAATACGGCCGCCGCTGCAGCAGGGTCCGCTGAGGCTGGTGGTGTGTGTGCAGCTTCTGTTAGTATAACCCCCAACGGGAGAGGTATAGCCTCAGGGGGTCAGTTGTAGAGGGTGGTGGTTGTGGTGGTGCAGTGAGGATGGTAATAAGACTCAGAGTCGGGCTGTGCAGTTCAGGGTTTTTACTTACTGCTGTTGTGCTGGTCACTCCAGCCTTGAGTGACCGCCCGAGCCGTGCTGCGTCCACCAGGTCCTGGACTCGGCCAACCCCCAGGTAATTCTGGAGCGTGATCCTGAGCTCCCTTTCTGACGTTCCTTTTCTCTGGCCTTCCCCACCAGGGATCCACTTATGTCCGGCTCCCTCGGGCCTCTTGTTGGTAAAACCCTTGTCTCTGGGTTCCCTGACCCTATACTCGGTGTGCCTTCGCAGTGGATTTAGTGGGGGGTCGTGGCAGATCCTGCCCACAACCTCCGGTCTCTGGCTGAGGATTAGTGCCCTCCACCAGCTTGGGATCCGGTACCCTTGTGCCAACCCTTCACCCTTCTGGTTGTATTTGGGCTCTTGGGGTTCCCTCTTCTTCCCCTCTGGGTCCTTCTCTTCTCCTCTCTCTCTTCTTTCAGGACTGCTTGACCCTCTACAAATGACTGACTGGTAGCTGTCTGCCTGTCTGACCCTGATCTAAGATGGTTCCCACCTTATATACTCCCTCTATGTGTGAGCTCAGGTGACCAGCACCCAATGAGCTCCTAGCATTACCCAGACTGCTCCCCCTATCTGCCCCTACACTACTGGGATGTTCCACCCCCCTCCCACTCCAGCCAGGGACAGACACTGTCGTACCTGCACATATACCTAGTGGGAATACCATTGATCTGTCCCCCGGAAATGGGATGTATGTAGTGCATGCAGCCTACTGAGCTCAGTTCCACACTCCATCCTTACCCGGGAGTGGAATATCACACGTCTGGCTTGAGGTGCAATACCCCTGTAGCAGCCGAATCCTCAGGGTGCTACACATGCACTACATACATCCCATTTCCGGGGGACAGAACAACGGTACTCCCACCAGTATATGTGCAGGTACGACAGCGTCTGTCCCTGGCTGGAGTGGGAGGGGGGTGGAACATCCCAGTAGTGTAGGGGCAGATAGGGGGAGTAGTCTGGGTAAAGCTAGGAGCCCATTGGGTGCTGGTCACCTGGGTTCACACATAGAGGGAGTATATAAGGTGGGCACCATCTTAGAATAGGGTCTTTTGTCAGAGAGCCTGAGGAGGAGCAGAGCAGAGGAGCTCAGCCAGGAGGGCTGACAGGGAGCTGTGGCTCCGGCTGGGCCCAGCTCCAGAGCAAAGCCTGCAGTGAAGAGAGAGAGGAGGAAGAAAGGACCCAGAGAGAGAGACAGAGGGAACCCTAAGATCCCAGAATCAGACCAGAAAGGGTGAAGGGTTGGCAGAAGAGGGCACCGGATCCCAAGCTGGCGGAGGCAGAAGTAACCCTTAACCAGGAACCGGAGGTCGTGGGCAAGTTTTGCCACGACCCTCACCATATCCACCAGGAAGGCACACCACGAGTAGGGCCAGGGAAGCCAGAGAAGGTTCAACCACTAAGAGGCCCGAGGGAGCTGGACAGAGGTGGATCCCTGGTGGGGACGGCCAGGAGAAAGAGAGTGAGAGGGAAGCTCAGGACCACGCTCCGGAACTGCCTGGGGGTTAGCCGAGTCCCGCACCTGGTGGACGCAGCACGGCTCGGGTGGTCACTCAAGGCCAGAGTGACTAAAGCAACATCAGTGAGTAAAAACCCTGAAACTGCATCTCCTGACTCTGCCTCTCCTTCCTGCATCATCACAACCCCCATCATCCACACCTGCTGCCCTGAGGCCATACCCCTCCCGTTGGGGGTTATACCATCACTGCTGCACATATACCACCGGCCTCAGCGGACTGCTCTGCAGCGGCGGCTTCAAAGCCGCACTCAACGGGTGGCGTAGTCGACACTTAAACAACATCTACAAAGACTGCCACACACTTAGTTTGACACCCTGGGCACGGACCGGGTCACCGCCACAAGGACTACTACCCCCATACAGATCCGGCTCCGGGTATCCCTTGAACATGGCCCAGGGGGCGCGTCATAAGGACTGGAAGAAATGGTGTCACAGGGATCATCTCCCTCAGCAATCCCTCCCGCCTCCTCCATCTCACTGTACTGTAAAGAATGCTGTGTTCATTAATGTGCCTTTTCATTAGAACTGTGCTGTCCTGTACTACTGGGAAGACTGTGAACTGCTGTGCTGCTAAGGAAACTGTACTGTTTGTCACTAGAGCCTGTTGCTCATCAGACTTAGCTTGCACTGGCTATGTGGCTTCTTATTAAATGCTACTGTTCTACCGTTTATGAGGACTCTTGTCAAGTGTGTCTGGTCAGCAAGTGAAACAACCTATTCCTGAAGGTCAATACCCCTGTGTGCCTGAGAGAAGCTACAGCACACGGTCTATGGTCGCCTGAGTAACGGTTCCCCCAGGATTCCAAAGAATTCATGTAACCTGTCTCACCCCTATCTGAACCTAGCGGCGTGCGTGTAACACGTACACAGAAATCATCAGGCCCCATGGCAAAATTTTTAATTCCCCCCCCCCCCCCCCAAAAAAAAAAAATTAATATTTGTCGGGGGTCACAGAACAGCAGATCTCACAACTTTCCAGTCTTTACATAGTAATTTTCCTCATGCTGAAGTCCTAAATTCCTCTTTCATTGTTCCCATAAAGTATCATACCAACAAAAGTGCCCCCAAACACTGTATGATACCCCAATGGTGAATTCCTCTACATTAATAGTATAATGATGCTGCTGTACCCAACTTCAACTCCCAAAGCAAAGTATGGTGACCCCAACACGGTTTGATTCCTTACACAGCCCTCCATACAGTATAATAGCCCCACAATGTATAATGGCCCGCACACCTCCCCACATTGTATAATGGCCCACTCTAGCCCTCCAAACAGTATAATGGTCCCCACACAGCCCTCCACATAGTATGATGGACTCCACTCAAACGTTCACACTGTATAATTGCTTGCATACAGTATAATGACCCCACATAGCCTTCCATATAGTATAATGCGCCCCTCATAATCCTTCATATAGTATAATGCACTTCCCATGGTGCTCCATAGAATATAATGCACTTGCCATGGTCCTCCATATAGTATAATGCACACCCATGGTCCTCCATACAATATAATGCACCTCCCATGGTCCGCCATACAATATAATGCAACCCCTATGGTCCTCCATACAATATAGTGCATCCCCCCATGGTCCTCCATACAATATAATGCACCCCCATGGTCATCCATACAATATAATGCATCCCCCATGGTCCTCCGTGCAGTATAATGCACCCTCCATGGTCCTCCATACAATTTAATGTACCTCCCATGGTCCTCCATACAATATAATGCAACCCCTATGGTCCTAAATACAATATAATGCACCCCCATGGTCTTCCGTATAATATAATGCACCCCCCATGGTCCTTCATACAATATAATGCACCCCTCATGGTCCCACATACAGTATAATGCACCCTCCATGTTCCTCCATACAATATAATGCACCCTCTATGGTCCTCCATACAGTGTAATGCACCCCTCATGGTCCTCCATACAATATAATGCACCTCCCATGGTCCTCTATACAATATAATACAATCCCTATGGTCCTCCATACAATATAATGCACCCCCATGGTCTTCCATACAATATAATTCACCCCTCATGGTCTTTCATACAATATAATGCACCCCTCATTGTCCTCCATACAGTGTAATGCACCCCTCATGGTCCTCCATACAGTATAATGCACCTCCCATGGTCCTCCATACGATATAATGCAATCCCTATGGTCCTCCATACAATATAATGCACCCCCATGGTCTTCCATACAATATAATTCACCCCCATGGTCTTCCATACAATATAATGCACTCCTCATGATCTTCCATATAATATAATGCACCCCTCATGGTCCTCCATACAGTATAATGCACCCTCCATGGTCCTCCATATAGTGTAATGCACCCCTCATGGTCATCCATACAATATAATGCACCTCCCATGGTCCTCCATACAATATAATGCAATCCCTATGGTCCTACATACAATATAATGCACCCCCCATGGTCATCCATACAATATAATGCATCCCCCATGGTCCTCCATGCAGTATAATGCACCCTCCATGGTCCTCCATGCAATATAATGTACCTCCCATGGTCCTCCATACAATATAATGCAACCCCTATGGTCCTAAATACAATATAATGCACCTCCATGGTCTTCCGTATAATATAATGCACCCCCCATGGTCCTTCATACAATATAATGCACCCCTCATAGTCCTACATACATTATAATGCACCCTCCATGTTCCTCCATACAAAATAATGCACCCTCCATGGTCCTCCATACAGTGTAATGCACCCCTCATGGTCCTCCATACAATGTAATGCACCTCCCATGGTCCTCCATACAATATAATGCAATCCCTATGGTCCTCCATACAATATAATGCACCCCCATGGTCTTCCATACAATATAATTCACACCCCATGGTCTTCCATACAATATAATGCACTCCTCATGATCTTCCATACAATATAATGCACCCCTCATGGTCCTCCATACAGTATAATGCACCCTCCATGGTCCTCCATACAGTGTAATGCACCCCTCATGGTCCTCCATACAATATAATGCACCCCCCATGGTCCTTCATACAATATAATGCACCCCCCATGGTCCTCCATACAATATAATGCACCCCCATGGTCCTCCATACAATATAATGCACCCCCCATGATCCTCCATACAATATAATGCACCCCCCTTGATCCTCTATACAATATAATGCACCCCCCATGGTCCTACATACAATATAACGCACCCCCCATGGTCCTCCATACAGTATAATGCACCCCCCATGATCCTCCATACTCTTTTGTCACTGATTTAAAAAAATAAACACAGTACTCACCTCTCCTTATTCCTTGTTCCACCAGATGTTCTGATCTGCTGAGCCTTTGGTGTGAAGTGCTGCACATATCAGAACAGTGGGTGCCCTGTAATGACGTCATCGATGTCGCTGCTCTGACACGTCAGACGTCGAGGAAGACTGATGGGGGTGGAAGCGTCTGCTGACACCCCCTCCTCCATCCTCATTGCTCGCGTTGACTGCTAGAGCCCCCCTCTGGTCGTCAGCACAAGCAATGATGATGAAGGAGTAAGCATCAGCAGACGCTTCCGCCCCATCATTGTGTGTGGGCAGTGTGGGCGCAGATGGGCGGAGGGGGGGCCCGGTGTCAGTGCCGGTTCACGGGCCCCATAGCAGTGGCGTGGCCTGCTGTCTTATAGGTAGGTGGGTGAGGATATAAAAGACAGATGTATTGCAGCCATATTGTTATGCTGTTTACCTGTAGCATATACTGCTGATTGATCC
Organism: Phyllobates terribilis; assembly: GCF_046119375.1. NCBI lineage: Eukaryota > Metazoa > Chordata > Amphibia > Anura > Dendrobatidae > Phyllobates > Phyllobates terribilis. The sequence continues at coordinate 38,475 of NW_027363073.1, read as the reverse complement.
CCTAGAGACAAGGCTGAGACAGACCTGATACGACCAGGCTAGTAGTGAAGGACACTCGAACTTGAATTTTTCTGTAATTCAGTAGCCTGCATAATAATAGGTCACCAAGTATACTGCTCTCTATACATGCAAGAACCGTGAGATAAGGATTATTGGCCATGTTTCCTCTATCTAGCGTTTGCATTCTTGCTTTGTTAGAAAATCTGGTCTCGAAGGGCATGTTGACATCAAGTTTTTTGAGGAGTCTGAAAAATTGCTCAAAAAACGCTTAAAAGACTCTTCCTATCCAGTCTTTTAAGCATATTTTTCAATTTCAGGATTCGAAACAAAACACAATGTGGGCAAAAAAAGAAAAAGTGTACCGTATGTTAGTTATTTCCAGATGAAAAACATTCGAAACTAGACACCATCCAATGAAAGGGTTACAAGAAAACGCTCCAGAAAAAAATCTCTTCCAAAAATGAAAAAAAAAATCCTACAAAAACTTCCCAGACAAGGAACATTTCCTGCTGCGGTTTCCACTAGAAATATCATCACTTCCCCGCATGTTTACCACCGGGAGCTTGGCACAGCTAGAACCGAGCTCCTGTGGTAACAGTCAGGGACAATGGCCGCACTGCCCCAGGCTGATTAACTGTCTTGTGTTGTAGACAAGTATTTCACATTTTGACTCATCGGTGCTGAGCACCTGCTGCCATTTTTCTGCACCCCGTCACTATGCTTTCATGCATTGTTAAGTCTCTTGACCTTGTTTCCGTGTCGAATGCGTTCGTTTTTGCTTTCAATTCGTCCATAAGGATCAGTTCTGGCCAGACTTCTCCGAACAGTACAGTCATGGCCAAAAGTTTTGAGAATGACACCAAAATTAAATTTTCACATGATCTGCTGGCCTCTGGTTTTTATCTGTGTTTGTCTGATGTTTATATCACATACAGAAATATAATTGCAATCATATTATGAGTACCAATAGGTTATATTGACAGTTAGAATGAGTTAATGCAGCAAGTCAATATTTGCAGTGTTGCCCTTTCTTCTTCAAGACCTCTGTAATTCTCCCTGGCATGCTATCAATCAACTTTTGGACCAAATCCTGACTGATAGCAGTCCATTCTTGCATAATCAATGATTGCATTTTGCCAGAATTTGTTGGTTTTTGTTTGTCCACCCGTCTCTTGATGATTGACCACAAGTTCGCAATGGGATTAAGATCTGGGGAGTTTCCAGGCCATGGACCCAAAATCTCTATGTTTTGTTCCATGAGCCATTTAGTTATCACCTTTGCTTTATGGCAAGGTGCTCCATCATGCTGGAAAAGGCATTGTTGGGCGCCAAACTGCTCTTGGACGGTTGGGAGAAGTTGCTCTTGGAGGACATTCTGGTACCATTCTTTATTCATGGCTGTGTTTTTAGGCAAGACTGTGAGTGAGCCCATTCCCTTGGCTGAGAAGCAACCCCACACATGAATGGTTTCAGGATGCTTTACAGTTGGCATGAGACAAGACTGGTGGTAGCGCTCACCTCTTCTTCTCCGAATAAGCTGTTTTCCAGATGTCCCAAACAATCGAAAAGGGGATTCATCAGAGAAAATGACTTTGCCCCAGTCCTCAGCAGTCCACTCCCTGTACCTTTTGCAGAATATCAGTCGGTCCCTGATGTTTTTTCTGGAGAGAAGTGGCTTCTTTGCTGCCCTCCTTGAAACCAGCCCTTGATCAAAGAGTCTCCGCCTCACAGTGCGTGCAGAAGCACTCACACCAGCCTGCTGCCATTCCTGAGCAAGCTCGGCACTGCTGGTAGTCCAATCCCGCAGCTGAAACAGTTTAAAGATACGGTCTTGGCGCTTGCTGGTCTTTCTTGGGCGCCCTGGAGCCTTTTTGACAACAATGGAAGCTCTCTCCTTGAAGTTCTTGATGATGCGATAGATTGTTGACTGAGGTGCAATCTTTGTAGCTGCGATACTCTTCCCTGTTAGGCCATTTTTGTGCAGTGCAATGATGGCTGCACGTGTTTCTTTAGAGATAACCATGGTTAACTGAAGAGAAACAATGATACCAAGAACCAGCCTCCTTTTAAAGTGTCCAGTGATGTCATTCTTACTTAATCATGACTGATTGATCGCCAGCCCTGTCCTCATCAACACCCACACCTGTGTTAATGGATCAATCACTAAAACGATGTTAGCTGCTCCTTTTAAGGCAGGACTGCAATGATGTCGAAATGTGTTTTGGGGGTTAAAATTCATTTTCTGGGCAAATATTGAATTTGCAAGTACAGTAATTGCTGTTAAGCTGATCACTCTTTGACATTCAGGAGTATATGCAAATTGCCATTACAAAAAATGAAGCAGTAAACTTTGGAAAAATTACTATTTGTCTCATTCTCAATACTTTTGGCCATGACTGTACATGGGGGTAGCTGAGTCCCACTGGTTGCTGCCAGTTCTGAGCTGATGGCACTGATGGACATCTTCTGATTTCAAGTGGAAGTAAGCATGATGTGTCTTTCATCTGCTGTACTAAGTTTCCATGGCCGATTACTGCGTCTATGATCTCCAACTTTGCCCATTTCTTGGAGTTCTCAATGATGAGAAATATAGGTAACTACTTATCCATGAAGAAGAACAAGAAGTCCTGGAAGTGATGATCCGGACCCCACAGAACCCTGATCTTACATCACCCAGTCTGTTTAGGATTACATGAAGAGAGAGAAGCATTTGCACAAACGACATCTTCAGAAGATCTGTGGTTACTTCTCCAGGATGTTTGGAACAACTTCCTGCCGAGTTCTGTAAAAAACTATATACAATTATAGTTAGAAGAATTGATGCTTTGAAGCTCTTATTGAAGGCAAGAGGCAGTCAAACCAAATGTTGATCTGATTTAGATTTCTCTTTTGCTCATTAACTTTGCATTTGTTTGCTAAAAAAATAAATTATTCCCTCTTCTATTTTTTAAAGAATTCTTACTTTGCAGCATTTTTTCAACACCTGTCACAAATTATACAGTAATATATATATAAAGAAATCTCTGTGTGTCTCAATATCTCACCCATGTTCCCCATTCTTCTACTTACTTTTCTGTGTGTTGATGTAAGACAAGTGTCTGCAGCAGGAGCCTCCCCCCTCTGCCCTGTTTGTAGTAGGACAAAATATCATACCATCTCCTTGTCCAAGGGTCAGGGCTTCAGCAGCCAAAGATGGAACTGATTGACAAGAGATTGATGCTTGTGTTCTCTGCAGGATTTCTACAAGACAGTTTCATGATCAGGCCGGAAATGCTGCAGACTAACAAGCGGAGAGGACAATTATTTTCTTATTTTATTTGAACATTTATTTTTAGGATTAGTGTTAATTTAAAGCAAAGCTATCAGCAGAAAATGACTGATTGTATGTTTCAGAGGTTTGTGTTACATTATTTTTGTTTAAATTGTTGGCATTTTTTTTTTCATATGATGATCTTTAATACAAAAGAAAAAAAATCACAATGGCCACTTGGGCTTTTTTTAGACTCATACTTTCTGTCTTTTCAGGAAGAGTTTTCAGCAGGCTCCTTATCAGCAGAGGCAGGATTGCAATGAGAGGTAACATCTCTGAAACACAGCTGATAACACAGGATCCAGCAATCAAAATAGCTAATGTTACAGCTTTCCCTGCTCCCTCTTCCTTCACAATGACCTTTGCATATGCTCATTAGATGCTTTAATATAAAAGATAGGATCTTTTCATTGTGGTTAATGTACATGTGTTGTTTCCTGAAACAACAGGAAGTTAAAGTAAAAAAAAAGCCCAAGTGGTCGGTTTGAAAATTGCAAGATTTGTGGTTTTTATTTATAGTACACACTGTGATATGGAAAAAAATTGCCCCCAAACAATAAGTTTAACACAAAAACCCGATTTAAACAATAGTTTATTTTCTGATAGCTTCACTTTAAGTAAAAGAAGTTGAGTATTAATACCAGACAGTTTCAATACTCAGCCTATATGGGAGAGAAATGATTGCAAATAGTCTGACATTCAAGCAGGCTCGGACTAGCCCACCAGGAAATCGGTGAATCCTCCGGTGGGCCCTGATGCAGGGCCAGCTCTGACTGCGTTAGAAGGCTCCTCCCCCACATACCCTAGCAAAGGGATGCACTGCTCGGCTAATGGCATTCATAGCAGCACGCTCCCTCCTTCCCCTGCTGTGCTGGCGCTAGGTGTTGGAGTCAGACTAACATCTGTGCAGGAGAGGTGTCACTGACAGTAACAGCTCTCCGGAATCGGTGTCATTCTGACTGGACACATAGCAGGAGCACCGCAGGGGAGGGAGGGAGCCTGCTGCTATGGGAGCAGATTAGCTGGGCAGCGCATAGCTAATTAGTGTGGTAAGTGACACCTCTCCTGCAGAGGAGCAATCTGACCAGCTTCCATAGCCTCGCCCCTCCCCCACAGCACGGGTACGGCTGGGGAGATGACTCCCCCAGCAGTCTGAGCGCCATCACCCCTCTCTTGCAGAAGGAGTTTGATGAGGCTAGGCTGTCATTGGTGCGGTGTCATTACCCAGCATGCAGCAGCTGCCCGGACTTCCTCCATCTTCTGCAGCTAATGCCATCAGACTCTTTCCTGGATCTCAGAAGACTGTGAGTGGCAGCAGTTTTCATTTTTAAATATTATTTCATATGAAATTGATATGTGTGTAATATGACAGTATATATACAAGTGCATCTCACAAAATTAGAATATCATCAAAAAGTAAATTTATTTCTGTTCTTCAATACAAAAAGTGAAACTCATCTATTATATAGAGTCATTACAAACAGAGTGATCTATTTCAAGTGTTTATTTCTGTTAATGTTGATGATTATGGCTTACAGCCAATGAAAACACAAAAGTCATTATCTCAGTAAATGAGAATAATTAACAAAAACCACCTGCAAAGGCTTCCTAAGCATTTAAAAAGATTCCTTAGTCTGTTTCAGTAGGCTCCACAATCTTGGGGAAGACTGATGACAGATGTCCGGAGGGCAGTCGTGTCTGCGTATTGTACCATACGTATTATATCTGTGTACCATGTCTGCGTACCATGTGCGCGTGCATGTCTGCGTATCCTGTGCGCGTGCATGTCTGCGTATCCTGTGCGTGCGCATGTCTGCGTATCCTGTGCATACGCATGTCTGCGTACCGTGTGTGCGCGTGCGCATGTCTGCATATCGTGTGTGTGTGCATGTCTGCGTACCGCGTGTGTGCGTGCGCATGTCTGCGTACTGTGTGTGTACGTGCGCATGTCTGCTTACCATGAGTGTGTGCGCATGTCTGCGTACTGTGTGTGTGTGTGCATGTCTGCCTACTGTGCGTGTGCATGTCTGCTTCCTGTGCGTGCATGTCTGCCTCCTGTGTGCGTGTGCATGTTTGCATATGTGAAGGATGAGGGGACAGGCTGGGCCCTGTGTTGTATACCTATATTTCTCCTCTGTATTCTGTGCATCAATGGTGGTATGTGTTAAAGGGGCCCACTGAGACTCTTTCGCCCAAAGACCACAAAAACCTGGAGCCAGCCCCGGATATAGGCTATAAATAGAGGAAGGAGACTTGACTATATATGCTATATGTGGGGGAGGGGGACTTGACTATATATGCTATATGCTATATGTGGGAGAGGGGAACTTGGCTATATATGTAATATGTGGGAGAGGAGGACATGCCGGGTCAGAATGGCTCACCAGAGGCATACTAACCGCTCTGTTACTTACAAATAGTGAGCCGCAGTCTGATACACTCACTACTGTCCTGGGTTGTCTAACTCTGGGAGGAGCTGCAAGCAGGACATTCTCCCAGCCTCTACGTCACTACTCCTTGCAGCTCCTCCCAGAGTTAGACAACCCAGGAGAGCATTGCACGCGTCACTGACGTAATTGAAGACACTCTCGCCTGCTGTAGACTGCGGCTCACTATTTGTAAGTAACAAAGTGTTGTTGCGCCCTGATTACTTTTTATGTCACCGCTCTTCCCTGCGTTGAACAAGCAGGGCAGCCAATCAATGTGAGCTTTCATTGTGTCCTCTTCTCCCCGGCTGTACAGCAAAGCTCAGATAATGAGCTGTGCTGTCATCCATAACACGCGCTCCTCTTCCCCACAATGTAAGCAGCAGAGGGAGTTATAGGACTCCCTACTACAGCTGCAATGATTGAAGGAGGGTTCCCTCCAGCCTAGCAGTGAGTAAGCCCTGACTGACTGAGCCCCGTCTTCCTGGATTACCCCTGACTGACTGAGCATTTTCTCCCTGTATCACCCCTGAATGACTGCACCCATTCCCTGTGTATCATCTTTGACTGACTGTGCCCCCTCCCCCTGTATCGCTCCTGACTGACTGTGCCCCCTCCTCTTGTATCACTCCTGAATTACTGAGCCCCATCTCCTTATATCACCCCTGACTGACTGAGCCTCCTCTCTCCCTGTATCACCCCTGACTGACTATGCCCCCTCCTGTATCACCCCTGACTGACTGAGCCCCCTCTCCCTGTATCACCCCTGACTTACTGAGCCCTCACCCTCTGTATCACCCCTGACTGACTGAGCCCCCCCTCGCTGTATCACCCCTGATTGACTGTGCCCCCTCCCCCTCTTTCTCCGCTGACTGACTGCACCCCCTACCCCTATATCACCCCTCACTGAGCCCCCTCTCCCTGTATCACTCAGTTTTCTTCTTCCACTACTAACAAAATGAGGCCCATCATAAAAAGTTATGGCCTTATAGGTGGCAGAAAGATTTCCGTAAAAAGTGTACAAGGGATGTGAGGGAAAGCTATTTTGCTCTCACTCCAGTGTCATACATAACTGATTTAGGACCCCCACCACTATTAGTGGCTCTATTCACATAATGTATTTGCTGCTTAATTTCTACAATGGAATTCCCACAGCAAATGAACAGTGGTAATATCCACCCAGATATTGTGCAGATATTGCTGCTTTTACTACTACGCAATGATGCACCTTTACCATTGACCTGTTCCTTTGTATTGCAAAGGATGAAATCGAAGGTGAATATCCACAGCATAAATTGACACGTGATGTCAAATCCGCAGCGCCGGTCAATTCACGCCGTGGATTTTCTCAGCGTATGGATGAGATGTCATAAAATCCCTTCCACTCCGCTGGTGCAATAAAACATTGGTTTAGCGGTTAGTAAACACCAGGGTACATTTATCATTGAGTTTGCACCAAAAATGTGACGCAAGCTCTTTCTATAACATTAAGTGTACTATCTTATATTATACGCTGATATTAGCGTGCTTTACCATACAATTGGTGGTCTTGTATTTACAGTTGTGCTCAAAAGTTTACATACCCCGGCAGAATTTTTCCTTTCTTGGTCTTGTTTCAGAGAATATGAATGATAACAAAAAACGTTTTCTCCACTCATGGTTATTGGTTGGGTGAAGCCATTTATTGTCAAACTACTGTGTTTTCTCTTTTTAAATCTTAATGACAACCAAAAACATCCAAATGACCCTGACCAAAAGTTCACATACCCTGGTGATTTTGGCCTGATAGCATGCACAGAATTTGACACAAATGGGTTTGAATGGCTACTAAAGGTAACATCCTCACCTGTGACCTGTTTGCTTGTAATCAGTATGTGTGCATAAAAGCTGAGTGAGTTTCTGGGATCCAGACAGACTCTTGCATCTTTCATCCAGCCTCTGATTTCTGGATTGTGAGTCATGGGGAAGGCAAAAGAATTGTAAACGGATCTACGGGAAAAGGTAGTTGAACTGTATAACACAGGTGTAACGGGTCTGGGAGGTGGAATCTCTGTGCAACTATACAAGGGGGCAGTCCATGTAAGGAAGCGGGTGGCTCCCAGGGAAGACGGGCAGGTAGTCACGACAAGTGACAGGGACAGTCTCTGGGTAGAGGACGGGTACTCACGGCAAGTGACAGGGACAGTCTCTGGGTAGAGGACGGGTACTCACGGCAAGTGACAGGGACAGTCTCTGGGTAGAAGGACAGCAGGCAGGTGGCTGGTGAGCGCTCCCAGGTGAGCGGGCGAGAGTCTCTGGACGGGCAGGTGGTCACGGCAAGTGACGGCAGAGCCTCCAGGTAGGCTAGCAGACAGGTAGCAGGTGAGCGCTCCCAGGTGAGCAGGCAAGAGTCTCTGGACAGGCAGGTGGTCACGGCAAGTGACGGCAGAGCCTCCAGGTAGGCTAGCAGACAGGTAGCAGATGAGCGCTCCCAGGTGAGCAGGCGAGAGTCTCTGGACAGGCAGGTGGTCACGGCAAGTGACGGCGGAGCCTCCAGGTAGGCTAGCAGGCAGGTAGCAGATGAACGCTCCCAGGTGAGCGAGCAGGCTGGTCCATAGACAGACTGACAGGTGTAGGAAAGCAGACCGTCGGACCGCAGGCTTGCAAGCAGGTAAACGGATATCAGGCAGGTATCATGCAGGAATCAGGCAGGTAACTGGTAGGTAACAGGCAGGAATCCGGCAGGTGACTGGCAGGTAACAAGCAGGAATCTGGCAGGTGACTGGCTGGTAACTGGTAACGGGACCTGAGGGCTGAAGCAGAGTGAAGGCTTTGCAACAACATTGCTCGGGCACCTCCATTTTGGAGGAGGTGCCTTAAATATGGGAGGTCCTCCTGCAATTGGCCGGGGACTTCTTAGGACGGCGCGCGCGGTCCCTTTAAGAGAGGGGGAGCGCGCGCGCGCGCGCCCTAAGCACACTGCCGGGGAAGGAGCGCGTGCCGGAAGCAGCGGGGAGAGAAGCGCTGGAGGACGCCGCGCCAGGAGCGGGGAGGTGAGAGGGACGGCGTCTCTGCCTAGTACGGGGCAGAGACGCCGATGCTACAGTACCCCCCCCTTTAGGCCCCCTCTTTTTTTGGCCAGAAAGAAATTTTTCAAGGAGAAGCGGGGCGTTGATGTTCTCCCTGGGTTCCCAAGTTCTCTCCTCAGGACCAAACCCCCTCCAATCTACCAGAAAAAAGGTCTTTCCTCTTACCCTCTTGGAGGCCAGAATACTCTCTACCTCAAAGACGTCATCAGCGGAAACCGGAGCAGGAGGGGCACCTGGATTATTGGAAAAAGAGTTAAAGACAACGGGTTTGAGGAGAGATACGTGGAAGGAGTTGGGAATCCGTAGGGTGGCCGGGAGTTTTAATTTGTAGGCCACAGGGTTAATTTGCCTGAGGACTTCGAAGGGACCGATGAATCGAGGGCCCAACTTGAAGGAGGGTACTTTGAGCCACACATGTTTGGACGAGAGCCAAACCTTGTCTCCCGGACGGAATTGAGGCGGATCCAGACGTCTCTTATCAGCATATCTCTTCATCCACTCAGAGGACAGAAGAAGAGCGAACCTGGTACTCTCCCAAATAGTAGAAAATTCGCTGACAAGAGACTCCGCAGCAGGGTTGTCCACAGAAACGGAGACAGGGAGCGGAATCCGGAGGTGCTGGCCATAGACAATAAAGAACGGGGACTTGGAAGAGGATTCGCTCTCGTGGTTATTATAAGAGAACTCGGCCCAAGGAAGGAGGTCCACCCAATCAGAATGGTGGGCATTAACAAAGTGCCGGAGATAGCTGGTAAGGATCTGATTGATCCGCTCCACTTGACCATTGGACTGAGGGTGGTAAGCGGACGTCCAGCAGTTTACATGTGGCTCTCCAGAAGCGTGAGGTAAACTGAACCCCTCGATCCGACACGATGTGGAGGGGTAGGCCATGGAGACGGAAGATATGGCGAATAAAGTCCTTAGCCAGCTCAGGTGCAGACGGAAGACCAGGCAGGGGAATGAAGTGGGCCATTTTAGAGAAGCGGTCCGCGACCACCCAAATGACAGTACACCCGGCAGAGACAGGAAGATCGGTAATGAAGTCCATAGCGATGTGTTGCCACGGAGCAACAGGTATGGGAAGCGGCAGGAGATGACCAGCTGGTAAGTGTCTGGGAATTTTGTTGCGGCCACAAGATGAACAGGCAGAGACGAAGTCTACCACATCCTTACACAGGGTAGACCACCAGTAATGCCGGGAAATGAGTAGGAAGGTCTTCTTTTGGCCGGCATGGCCAGCTAGTTTAGAAGAATGACCCCAGCGAAGAACCCTCTCACGGTCTGGAGGCGCCACGAACGTCTTGCCGGGTGGAAGACGAGTCAAATCCAAGGGGGCCACATTCATCACCTTGGAGGGGTCGATAATGTGCATAGGCTCCTCCTCTTGGTCGGAGGACAGGAAGGATCGGGACAAGGCATCAGCTTTGACATTTTTGTCCGCCGGGCGGAAATGAAGGATGAAATCGAAGCGGGCAAAGAACAAAGACCACCGGGCTTGACGTGGATTAAGTCTCTGGGCATTTTGGAGATATGCCAGGTTGTTGTGATCCATATAGATGATCACCGGGTATAGAGCCCCTTCAAGCAGGTAACGCCACTCCTCCAGCGCCAATTTAACGGCAAGCAGTTCTCGGTCTCCAGTGGAGTAATTGCGCTCAGAGGAGGAGAAGATTTTAGAGAAAAAGCCGCAGGTTACCATTCTCCCGGAGGAAGACTTCTGGGTGAGCACTGCTCCGGCTCCAGAGGAGGAGGCATCAACCTCCAGGTAGAACTGTTTGTTGCAGTCCGGACGGTGCAGCACAGGGGCAGAGGAGAAGGCTTGTTTCAGGGAAAGGAAGGCCTCCTCAGCTTCGGATGACCATACCTTGGGATTTGCTCCCTTACGGGTGAGCGCAGATATGGGCGCAGTCCGTGACGAGAAGTGAGGAATGAAGAGACGATAGTAATTAGAGAAGCCCAGGAATCGCTGTATCGCCTTCAAGCCCTCCGGACGGGGCCACTTTAGGACAGCAGAGAGCTTCTCGGGATCCATTCGCAAGCCTGTCTGGGAGATAACATAGCCCAAGAAAGGAAGAGAGGTCTGCTCAAAAAGGCACTTCTCGTATTTAGCATAGAGGTGGTTCTGCCTGAGCCTAAGCAGGACCTGACGAACATCCCTCCGGTGTGTGGGAAGATCCGGAGAGAAGACCAAGATGTCGTCCAGGTATACCACCACGCAGGAGTAAAGAAGGTCACGGAAGATGTCGTTGACCAGTTCTTGGAAGACGGCGGGAGCATTGCAGAGACCGAAGGGCATCACACGGTACTCATAGTGTCCGTCCCGGGTATTAAATGCTGTTTTCCACTCGTCTCCCTGACGGATACACCAGGTTATAAGCTCCACGTAGATCCAGCTTGGAGAAGATCCTGGCGCCTTTAAGACGATCAAATAACTCAGAGATGAGCGGAAAGGGGTATTTATTTTTAACCGTGATCTGATTGAGTCCTCTATAGTCAATACAGGGGCGTAGCGAGCCGTCTTTCTTTTTGACAAAGAAGAATCCGGCTCCAGCCGGGGAGGTAGATTTCCGGATAAATCCCCTAGCCAGATTCTCTTCAATGTACTCAGACATGGCCCGGGTCTCGGCTGCAGACAACGGGTAGATACGCCCACGGGGAGGAGTGGTGCCAGGTACCAGGTCGATCGGGCAGTCATATGGCCTATGGGGTGGCAACTGTTATGTTCTGCTACCAAAGCTAAGGAAAGAGAGGAGATCTGTCCCTACTATAAGACTCAGCTGAATCCCTACGATGTAACAGGGAACCTGATCCTGCGATCAGACCTGCTAAAGTCCTAATCTAGTCTGTACGGAGACCTATAGATTTGGGGAGGGAATCCCTACAAGTACTAAGGACTGGGAGGAATATGGGACACCTCCTAACAGAAATAGTAGCAGACAGACGAACAAACAAAATAGATAGAACATAGAGGTCCGTAGACCAAGCAAACTAACAGAGTTAGATACAGAGCACAGGCTAGCTAGAAAGTAGATATACAATGAAGTCCAGCAAAGCCAGAAGGGCGGAGCAGGATTAAATAGGCCAACAAGGTCATGTGACCAGCAAAGGAAATAAAACCTAACAGCAAGGTTCTAACAGTACCCCCCCTTCTAAGAGGATCCTCCGGATCCCCTAGGACCAGGCTTATCAGGAAATCTCCTGTGAAACGCTCTGATAAGTCTGGACGCGGAAACATCATCTGACCTCACCCAAGAGTTATCCTCGGGTCCGAAACCTTTCCAGGCCACAAGATACTGCAAACTACCTCTATACCGTCTAGAGTCAAGGATGCGAGAAATTTCATATTCCCCGTCCTCCACCACCGGAGGAACAGAGGCAGAGGCGTCACCATCCGACACAACAGCTTTTTTTAACAGAGAGACATGAAAGACCGGATTAATTCTCCAGGAGGTAGGAACCTCCAACCTAACAGCAGATTGGTTGACAACCTGAAGCACCTTAAAGGGCCCTACAAACTTGGGACCCAATTTCTTAGAAGGAATCCTCAACCGCAGATTCCTAGAGGACAACCAAACCATGTCACCAACAGCGAACAAAACCTCCTGTCGTTTCCTATCAAAGTAGTCTTTAGATTTTCTGTTGGCCTCCTGAAGATTACCACGCACATCCGTCCAAACTCTTTCCAAATCACCGGAAAAATTCTCCTCCTCAGGCACGGCAGATCCCAACTTGGAGAACGACCCAAACGACGGATGTCTCCCAGAACAACAAAAAAAAGGCGAACAACCAGCAGAAGAAGATGTATGATTGTTCAGAGCAAATTCGGCAAGTGGCAGAAACTCAGACCACCCCTCTTGATTGTCTGCCACAAAACAACGCAAGAACTGCTCAACATCCTGGTTTTTCCTTTCTGTCTGGCCATTAGATTCAGGATGATATCCGGACGAAAACGACAAATGAATTCCCAACCTGTCACAAAAGGCACGCCAAAAACGAGCCACGAACTGAGGACCCCTATCAGAAACAATGTCAGTAGGAACGCCATGAAGTCTGACAATTTCCTTGACAAAGGCCTTAGCGAGAGTTTTAGCGCAGGGCAGTTTGACGAAGGGAACCAAGTGACACATCTTGCTAAAACGGTCCACGACCACCCAGATGACAGTAAAACCCTCAGAGGGGGGAAGGTCAGTTATAAAGTCCATAGCCAAATGTGTCCAAGGAGCACTGGGGACCTCCAAAGGACAAAGCAACCCCGCAGCAGGAGTATGTGAGGACTTAGATCTAGCACATATAGTACATTGGCGCACCCACTTAATGACTTCCTTCTGCCATCCAGGCCACCAAAAACTGCGACCCACCAGTCTCTTGGTCTCAGAGATTCCGGGATGACCTGCCAACCGAGATTCGTGACACTCAACAAACAAATCTCTCCTAAAGGTCCCAGGCACAAACAACCTCCCATGAGGAGTGTTAGATGGGGCATTCTCCTGAGCTTTAAGAATCTCATCTTCCAAAACGGAGTCTAAAGCAGCTATCACAACACCTTCTTGTAAAATGTTTTCCTCTTTCTCAGCACCGACTATGGGAGAAAAACTGCGAGACAAGGCATCCGCCTTAACATTCTTAGTACCAGGGATGTAAGTAACGGAGAAATTAAACCGCGAGAAAAACAGTGCCCACCTAGCCTGACGGGCATTCAGGCGCTTGGCAGCATCAAGATATATCAGATTTTTATGATCCGTAAGAACCTGAACGGGAAATTCCGCACCTTCCAAGAAGTGGCGCCAGTGTTCAAATGCGAGTTTAATAGCCAATAATTCCCGATTACCAATATCGTAATTCAGTTCAGTCTCCGAAAATTTTTTTGAAAAAAAGGCACAGGGATGTAATCCATCCCCGTTATCCTGAGACAATACTGCGCCAACCCCCACAGAGGAAGCATCAACCTCAACCAAAAACGGCCTAGTAACATCAGGCTGCATAAGGATGGGAGCAGAGGTGAACCTCTCCTTGAGATACACAAAAGCTTCAATGGCCTCAGAAGACCACTGAACCGCATCAGCACCTTTCCTGGTGAGATCAGTCAGAGGTTTGACAATACTAGAAAAATTTTTTATGAATTTTCTATAGTAATTGGCGAAACCCAAAAACCTCTGTATCGATTTCAAACCAATAGGCCTAGGCCATTCCTGCACAGCCTGAACCTTAACCGGATCCATCTCAAAACCTTTGCTGGAGATAATGTAGCCCAAAAAACTAATTCTCTGTACAGCGAACTCACATTTCTCCAGCTTAGCAAAAAGCGAATTGTCCATTAATAACTGTAATACCTCACGCACGCTCCGCCAATGAGACTCCAGATCTGGCGAATAAATCAAAATGTCATCCAAATACACAACCACATTTTTACCGATCAAAGGTCTAAGGATGTCATTAATCAGATTCTGAAAAAATGCAGGAGCATTAGTAAGACCAAAAGGCATAACCAGATTCTCAAAATGACCCACAGGAGTGTTAAAAGCAGTCTTCCATTCATCACCCTCCTTCATGCGCAACAGATTGTATGCCCCCTTAAGGTCAATTTTAGAGAACCACTTGGCCCCCAATAACTGGTTAAACAGATCAGGAATCAATGGCAGTGGGTAAGGATTGCGTACCGTAATTTTGTTAATCTCACGAAAATCCAGACAAGGACGTAAACCGCCGTCCTTTTTTTTTACAAAAAAAAATCCAACCGCCACAGGAGACTTAGAGGGTCTAATGTGACCGGCGGCCAAACTTGTCTGTATGTATTCCTCCAAAGCCTTCCTCTCAGGAATAGTAAGGTTAAATAAACGACTTTTAGGAAGAGTCGCTCCAGGGACAAATTCAATAGAACAATCATAGTCTCTATGGGGAGGCAAAACCTGCGATTCTTTCTCAGAAAAAACTCTCCAAAAATCCTGAATAGGAACAGGCAATTCTCCCCTATCCAAAGCTGCAATACGCCCGTTACAACACTTGTCATAACATTTATGGCTCCAGGATTTAATTTCACTGGTAGACCAATCCAGTACAGGATTGTGAAATTTTAACCAGGGCAAACCCAATATTACTGGAGAAGGCAAGTTATTCAACACTACCAAATCCAATTTCTCATGGTGAACACCATTAATAGTGAGAGGAAATTCACTGACCTTGAGAGTAATATTCTTCAAAGGGGAGCCATCCACAGAAACCACAGCAATGGGGGATGATAAAGGTTCAGGTTTTAAATTGAGTTTTTCCACGAATCCCCCATCAATAACATTCAGTGTAGACCCGCAATCAACAAACACCCGAAATTCCATTAATTTTTCCTGAGCAATCGTGGAAGCAGCTAAAAATATACCCTTGGAATTTAAACAGGCAATACGGGCGTGACTGACCATTTTTTTTTCTTTCTTCATACGAAGCTCACAGCCTTTAATCAAATGACCAGATTTCCCGCAATAGAAACACAAGCCTTCTGAAAAACGACGGTGTTTTTCTTGAGAGCGAGGTGCCACCGATCCAATCTCCATCGGTTCACCACTGTTAGTACACACATTATCATAACCAGAAACTGACATAGCAGAGGATTTGCTCTCATTAACCCTAGCACGCAGTCTTCTATCCACCCGTATAGCTAATTGCATAGCCTGTTGCAAATCCTCAGGTGTAGGATAAGCAATTAGCAGGTCTTTAACCCTTTCATTGAGCCCAGCAAGAAATAGACTTTTCAGAGCAGAATCGTTCCACCCTGTTTGAGTGGACCAACGACGAAAATGTGTACAATATTTTTCCATATTACCTGATCCTTGTTTTAAACGTCTCAACTCAGTCTCAGCTGATGCCACACGGTCAGGATCATCATATAATAGTCCTAAAGCAGAAAAAAAACTATCCACTGATCTGAAGCATGTATCACTAGGTTGCAAAGAAAAGGCCCACTCCTGAGGCTCTTTGCGCAAAAGTGACATTATGAACCCTACGCGCTGGGATTCATCCCCAGAGGACTTGGGTCTCAAACGAAAATACAATAAGCAAGCATTTTTAAATGAAAAAAATTCTCGATGTTCACCAAAAAATAAATCCGGCAAACATACCTTAGGCTCCAAGAAATATGCTCCAGGACAGTTACTCACGTGCTGACGGAGCTCGGCCACTTCCAGAGAGAGTCCCTGCAGGTGTTTAGCCAAATCCTGAACCGACACCATGATGGAACAAAAAAAATCTTTCCTTAGAGAATTTACAGGCTGGACTTACTGTTATGTTCTGCTACCAAAGCTAAGGAAAGAGAGGAGATCTGTCCCTACTATAAGACTCAGCTGAATCCCTACGATGTAACAGGGAACCTGATCCTGCGATCAGACCTGCTAAAGTCCTAATCTAGTCTGTACGGAGACCTATAGATTTGGGGAGGGAATCCCTACAAGTACTAAGGACTGGGAGGAATATGGGACACCTCCTAACAGAAATAGTAGCAGACAGACGAACAAACAAAATAGATAGAACATAGAGGTCCGTAGACCAAGCAAACTAACAGAGTTAGATACAGAGCACAGGCTAGCTAGAAAGTAGATATACAATGAAGTCCAGCAAAGCCAGAAGGGCGGAGCAGGATTAAATAGGCCAACAAGGTCATGTGACCAGCAAAGGAAATAAAACCTAACAGCAAGGTTCTAACAGCAACGTCTCTGCTTCCTTCTTACCGAAGACGTCCGCATAGGGCCAGTAAGGAGCCGGGAGACCTGGTAAATTAGCTGGAGTAGGCGGAGGGCGAACTGGGCGGACTGGAACCAGGCAGGTCCTATGGCAGTCTGGACCCCATCGGAGTACTTCACCGGATCGCCAGTTCAATACGGGTTCGTGTGTCTGGAGCCAAGGTAGACCTAGCAACAGGGAGTGAGAAAGTCCGGACAACACATGGAATGAGATTTCCTCAGAGTGCAGCATTCCCACCTGCAGGGTAATGGGTTCAGTGACGAGCAGGATGGTCTCCGAGAGAAGTCTTCCATCCACGGAGGCAACTGATAATGGTTCAGCCAGGGACTTGGTGGGAATACGGTATCTCTCTACCAGAGACTGGGAGATGAGGTTTCCAGCAGCTCCAGAATCCAGGTGGGCAAGTTCAAAGTGACGGTTTTCTCCCCAAGCAATAGAGACCGGTAAAGTTAGAGACGGAGAGGGCTTACTTTTGTCTAGGACGACCTCTCCGAGCGGTCCTAGACACTGGCGTTTCCCGGCTTCTCCGGGCAGGAACGGATGAAGTGCTCCATACTGCCACAATAGAAACAGCTTCCCTCGGCTCGGCGAGATTCTTGGCGAGATTTGACCATCTTGGTCTGGTCGATCTGCATAGGTTCAGGCGAGGGCGCCCGCGGAGTGACTGATTGAGAGGCAGGTCTCAGGGAAGTAGGAGCAGAGCAAGAAAAGTCTTTCTCCCACGTAGTCTCCTTGGCACGTTCTTGGAACCGGATGCCAATCCGGGTAGCTAGTGACACCAGGTCATCCAGAGTGGTAGGAATGTCCCGACCAGCTAACTCGTCCTTAATCCGACCGGAAAGACCCTCCCAGAAGACGGACACCAGAGCCTCATTTTCCCAGGCAAGCTCAGAAGCGAGGGTGCGGAACCGTATGGCATATTGGCCCACGGTGAGACTCCCTTGGCGGAGACGTAGCAGTGAGGAGGCAGAAGAGGTTTTCCGTCCAGGTTCATCGAAGACTTTCCGGAAAGCAGCGAGGAAAGACGGCAGGTCGGACACCAGGGGATCCCCTCTCTCCCACAGGGGATTTAGCCATGCCAGTGCCTCCCCAGTAAGATGGGACATGATGAAGGCCACCTTGGCTCGGTCGGAGATGAACTGGTATGCCAATAGCTCAAAGTGCAGGGTGCACTGGTTTATGAAACCCCGAGCTAAAGTAGGTTCGCCGGCAAAGCGTGGAGGTGCCAGAAGCCGAGGTCCATAGTCGGGTACCATGAAGGGACTGGATTGCGGTACCGCAGGAATGGGCACGGCTGGACCAGAGGTAGACATAGACAAGTCACACAATGCGCCTAGACGAGAGTTAACGGACCGTAGATAGGACAGTACCACCTCCTGCTGAGTTTTCTGACGTAAGACTTCCTGGTGCAGATCGGAGATCTGGGGGCCACCGGGTTCATGGCCCGAGCAAACTGTAACGGGTCTGGGAGGTGGAACCTCTGTGCAACTATACAAGGGGGCAGTCCATGTAAGGAAGCGGGTGGCTCCCAGGGAAGACGGGCAGGTAGTCACGACAAGTGACAGGGACAGTCTCTGGGTAGAGGACGGGTACTCACGGCAAGTGACAGGGACAGTCTCTGGGTAGAGGACGGGTACTCACGGCAAGTGACAGGGACAGTCTCTGGGTAGAAGGACAGCAGGCAGGTGGCTGGTGAGCGCTCCCAGGTGAGCGGGCGAGAGTCTCTGGACGGGCAGGTGGTCACGGCAAGTGACGGCAGAGCCTCCAGGTAGGCTAGCAGACAGGTAGCAGGTGAGCGCTCCCAGGTGAGCAGGCAAGAGTCTCTGGACAGGCAGGTGGTCACGGCAAGTGACGGCTGAGCCTCCAGGTAGGCTAGCAGACAGGTAGCAGATGAGCGCTCCCAGGTGAGCAGGCGAGAGTCTCTAGACAGGCAGGTGGTCACGGCAAGTGACGGCGGAGCCTCCAGGTAGGCTAGCAGGCAGGTAGCAGATGAGCGCTCCCAGGTGAGCGAGCAGGCTGGTCCATAGACAGACTGACAGGTGTAGGAAAGCAGACCGTCGGACCGCAGGCTTGCAAGCAGGTAAACGGATATCAGGCAGGTATCAAGCAGGAATCAGGCAGGTAACTGGTAGGTAACAGGCAGGAATCCGGCAGGTGACTGGCAGGTAACAAGCAGGAATCTGGCAGGTGACTGGCTGGTAACTGGTAACGGGACCTGAGGGCTGAAGCAGAGTGAAGGCTTTGCAACAACATTGCTCAGGCACCTCCATTTTGGAGGAGGTGCCTTAAATATGGGAGGTCCTCCGGCAATTGGCCGGGGACTTCTTAGGACGGCACGCGCGGTCCCTTTAAGAGAGGGGGAGCGCGCGCGCCCTAAGCACACTGCCGGGGAAGGAGCGCGTGCCGGAAGCAGCGGGGAGAGAAGCGCTGGAGGACGCCGCGCCAGGAGCGGGGAGGTGAGAGGGACGGCGTCTCTGCCTAGTACGGGGCAGAGACGCCGATGCTACAACAGGAAAGGGATACAAAAACATACCCAAGGAAATGATAATGCCAGTCAGCAGCGTTCAAGCTGTGATTAACAAATGGAAAATCATGGGCTCTGTAAAAACAAAACCACGGTCAGGTAGACCAACAAAAATTTCGGCCACAACTGCCATAAAAATTGTTCGAGATGCAAAGAAAAACCCACAAATAACATCAGCTGAAATTCAGGACTCTCTGAAAACTAGCGGTGTGGCTGTTTCAAGATGCACAATAAGGAGACACTTGAAGAAAAATGGGCTGTATGGTCAAGTCGCCAGAAGAAAGCCATTACTGCTCAAATACCACAAAGTATCTCACCTACAATGTGCCAAACAGCACAGAGACAAGCCTCAAAACTTCTGAAACAAGGTAATTTGGAGTGATGAAACCAAAATCAAACTTTTTGGCCACAACCATAAACGTTACATTTGGAGAGAGGTCAATAAGGCCTATGGTGAAAGTGACTCGCCCCCTGGGCCACGTTTGCGCACGTGTGTGGGGTACCCGGAACCAGGTCTCTGGGGGGGTTGTAGTCTCCATGGCAGCGACCCGGTCCCGTGGCTCAGGGTGGTCAAACCAGTGGCAGTCTATTTGTAAGCTTTAAGTTACTTGTCCGACTACGCCACCCGTGGATTGCGGTCAGTGTGGACCGCCGCTGCAAGGCAGACCGCTGGGGCTGATGGGGTATGCAGCTGAGGTAGTGTGACTCCCCACGGGAAGAGTGCAGCCCCAGGGCAGAGAATGTGGATGATGGGAGTGATGGTGCATGAGCGTCCCAGCACTAGTAGTGCTGGTGCGGCGATGAAGCACAGAGACGTGGGATTGCAGTTCAAGTTCTTTACTCACAGTTCTTTATGTCCCAAGTCATTCCGTGGGCAATGACTGCCCAAGCCGTGCTGCGTCCACCAGGCAGGGGGCTCGGTCGACCCACAGGCAATTCCAGAGTGTGTCACAGGACTCACTTCTACTCCTTCCTCTGGCCGTGCCCCACCAGTGACACTACGTCTGTCCAGCTCCCGCGGGCCTTCTCTTGGGAGGGCTTCGTGCTCACCTCCCTGACCCTATGTGGTGTGCCTTTCTAGTAGGTGTAGTGAGGGGTCGCACCAAGATATGATCGCGACTGCCGGTCCTTGGCTGAGGATTAGTCACCTCCACCAACTTGGGATCCGGTACCCTGTTCTGCCAACCCGTCACCCGCAATCTCCTGGGCCTTTGGGGTTCCTTCTGCCTTCGTGTCTCTGGGCCTCTCTTGGTGTTCTGTTCCTTTCTTCCTTTCCTTTCTGTTCCTGTCTTTTCTGCTGGCTCTGGCCTCACAGGCTAGGCCCGCCTCCGGAGCAGAGCTCCACAGAGGCCCTGCTCTGTCACTTCCTCTCTCAGACTGAACACTGTTCTAAGTTGGTGCCCACCTCTTATACCTCCCTCTCTGTGTATGAGCCCAGGTGACTTGCAACCAATGGGCTCCTACCTATGCCCAGAAACCCAACCCCTATCTGCTCCTACATCACTGGGTTTTCCTCCCCCCTCCCCACTCCAGCCAGGGACAGATTCTGTCGTGCCTGCATTTCTGTCTAATGGGAGCACCGTTGAACTGTCCCTCGGAAATGGGGTGTGTGTGATGCATGCAGCTAAACGAGCCCTGGTCCACACTCCATCCTTACCCGGGAGTGGAATATCACACCTCTGGCAGAGGTGCAATACCCCTGTAGCGACCGAACCCTCGGGGCGCTACATTCCCCCCTGGTAAACCACAGCACGCCCTTGGGCTGGAAAAGAGCAAAGACAATTCAAAAACATGCAATACTTTTTCAAACTTTTCACATAGAAAACGGATGACATTATTTAATTCCCTTTATGGGAAACACTTTCTTCTTTTTCAACATTTTTCTTTCACTAGATATGGTGATTACTACCGGAACTCTTTTGTCATATAAAACACCTTACCAAACATTTGCATTTTTACTTTAGCAGCATATAAAACCTTTTCATTATAAAACATTTTTAGGTAAACATATTCTTGGGTACTGGCCGCGGTGCAACTTGCGACCAGCTGTTCTTTCTTCTTAGGGGAATGGCTGCTCTCAGTCCCCAGCCAGATTAGGGAAAAGGGATGGCTGTTTTCAGTCCCCAGCCAGATAAGGGATATAGGGGGTAAGTTCTACACAGTTCTATATCAGTCCCAACGGGGACCACACTTTCTCTGGAAACAGTCCCTTTAACAGTTCTCATACCCTGACGGGTAACTATGTACAGTTACACTTTACCGTTCACTGGTAACGGTGTCCTCCTGATGCTCCTTGCTCCTCCTGGTGGTAGTCTTCAGACCCGTCCGGGTCCTCTTGGTACTCGGGGTCTGAGTGGTACTGCTCCTCCTCTTCTACCACTCCATGGACGTGGAGGGCGTACCCGCCCCTTGCGCTGCGGTGCAGTAGGCCTTGCGGCGGGGTCTGGAGAAGGCCGCTGTTGATGACGCCCGGGGTCAGAGGGTGCGACTTTGGGCCTGGGCGCGGGCTGGTGGCGGCAGTGCCCAGGGCTGGAGGGCTCGGCTGCAGGGCTTGTTGCGGGGTCTGGAGCAGGTCGGTGTCTGCAGCGCCTGGGATCGGCGGCTCCACCAGGGGGCCCGGGAGCAGGCTGACGCTGGCAGCGTCCGGGACAGGGAGACTCCTTTTACCTGCTCCCGCGACCGCTCCTGCGTCACGCGTCTTCTCCTGGCGCTAGTCGGGACCCGCGACGGCTGGGGCACTGCCGATGCTGGGCAGCTTAGTCTGCTGCCGGTCCGCCATCTTGCTCTCCGTTCCTGATGTCTTCCTCCCCCCCGGTTGACCGTGGCCTACCTTCCGGCGATCCTCTTCTGTAGGCCGCGGCTCCGCTCGCGATGGTCTGCGTTGAGGACCTGGCGTCGCGCGCTGCTGACGTCAGCGCTCGCTGGGCTCCTTCCAGGACCTTGTGCGGCGTCAGCGCGTGGGGCGGGGCTTCGGACTTCGCGCGTTTTTGACGTCCCTGCCCCTCTTCTTCCCGCGCGGCATCCTGAAGATGGCGTCCGATGGCGGGAAAACGGCTGAAGATGGCGGGAAATGACCGAAGATGGCGGGAAACTGCTCCGGATGGCGGGGAACCTCTCTCAGGTAAGTGCAAAGTCTCTTTCAGACACGCAATACCCGTTTGTGGCGGGTTGGTAACGATCCTGCCGACTACGCCAAAAGTTGACTCGCCCCCTGGGCCGCGTTTGCGCATGTGTGTGGGGTACCCGGAACCAGGTCTCTGGGGGGGTTGTAGTCTCCGTGGCGGCGACCCGGTCCCGTGGCTCAGGGTGGTCAAACCAGTGGCAGTCTATTTGTAAGCTTTAAGTTAATTGTCCGACTACGCCACCCGTGGATTGCGGTCAGTGTAGACCGCCGCTGCAAGGCAGACCGCTGGGGCTGATGGGGTATGCAGCTGAGGTAGTGTGACTCCCCACGGGAAGAGTGCAGCCCCAGGGCAGAGAATGTGGATGATGGGAGTGATGGTGCACGGGCGTCCCAGCACTAGTAGTGCTGGTGCGGCGATGAAGCACAGAGACGTGGGATTGCAGTTCAAGTTCTTTACTCACAGTTCTTTATGTCCCAAGTCATTCCACGGGCAATGACTGCCCAAGCCGTGCTGCGTCCACCAGGCAGGGGGCTCGGTCGACCCCCAGGCAATTCCAGAGTGTGTCACAGGACTCACTTCTACTCCTTCCTCTGGCCGTGCCCCACCAGTGACACTACGTCTGTCCAGCTCCCGCGGGCCTTCTCTTGAGAGGGCTTCGTGCTCACCTCCCTGACCCTATGTGGTGTGCCTTTCTAGTAGGTGTAGTGAGGGGTTGCACCAAGATATGATCGCGACCGCCGGTCCTTGGCTGAGGATTAGTCACCTCCACCAACTTGGGATCCGGTACCCTGTTCTGCCAACCCGTCACCCGCAATCTCCTGGGCCTTTGGGGTTCCTTCTGCCTTCATGTCTCTGGGCCTCTCTTGGTGTTCTGTTCCTTTCTTCCTTTCCTTTCTGTTCCTGTCTTTTCTACTGGCTCTGGCCTCACAGGCTAGGCCCGCCTCCGGAGCAGAGCTCCACAGAGGCCCTGCTCTGTCACTTCCTCTCTCAGACTGAACACTGTTCTAAGATGGTGCCCACCTCTTATACCTCCCTCTCTGTGTATGAGCCCAGGTGACTTGCAACCAATGGGCTCCTACCTATGCCCAGAAACCCAACCCCTATCTGCTCCTACATCACTGGGTTTTCCTCCCCCTCCCCACTCCAGCCAGGGACAGATTCTGTCGTGCCTGCATTTCTGTCCCTCGGAAATGGGGTGTGTGTGATGCATGCAGCTAAACGAGCCCTGGTCCACACTCCATCCTTACCCGGGAGTGGAATATCACACCTCTGGCAGAGGTGCAATACCCCTGTAGCAGCCGAACCCTCGGGGCGCTACAAAAGGAACACCATTCCTACAGTAAAGCACGGAGGTGGATCGCTTATGTTTTGGGGATGTGTGAGCTACAAAGGCACAGGAAGCTTGGTAACAGTTGAAGGAAAGATGAATGCAGCACGTTATCAGCAAATACTCATCAGCCTGGAAGCTGCGCATGGGACATACTTGGACGTTCCAACATGACAACGATCCAAAACACAAGGCCTAGTCGACCTGTCATTGGCTACAGCAGAACAAAGTGAAGGTTCTGTAGTGGACACCTCAGTAGTCTCCTGACCTCAATATCATTGAGCCACTCTGGGGAGATCTCAAGCGCGCAGTTCATGCAAGACAGCCCAGGAATTTACAGGAACTGGAGGCTTTTTACCAAGAAGAATGGGCAGCTTTACCATCTGAGGAAATACAGAACCTCATCCACAACTACCACAAAAGACTTCAAGCTGTCATTGATGTTAGAGGGGGAATACACAGTATTAAGAACAGGGGTATGTGAAATTTTCATGAAGGTCATTTGGATGTTTTTGGTTGTCATTAAGATTTAAATAGAGAAAACACAGTAGTTTGACAATAAATGGCTTCACCCAACCAATAACCATGAGTGGAGAAAAAGTTTTTTTGTTATCATTCATATTCTCCGAAACAAGGCCAAGAAAGGAAAAATTCAGCCGGGGTATGTAAACTTTTGAGCACAACTGCATTTCTATGTAGCTACACAGTGGGCCCCAAAAATGATTTTCTCTGGTGGGCCCAATGTACTCCAGTCCAACGCTGCATACAAGTGCCAGCGAGAAGGTGTTCAAAAATATCCTAGAAAGGACTCCTAGACAAAGAAATGCTTCTCATTGAAAATGTTCAAATTTTTCTGGCGTTTAAGGATAATTCTGTGTATTAGGTAGCCCCTCAGAGTAAGACAATTGTGAATGCAGGTTGTTCTAGGCGTATCATGTTGATGGATAATTTTATTCATATTAATAGAAGCCAAGAAGAAGTAGAAAGAGTTAGCATATTTTTCGGACTATAAGACGCACTTTTTCCTCCAAAATTTTGGGGGCCCGCCAGTAACCGTGATCTTTCTGACCACGGGCCGCAGCACGCTCAGCGCGCGGCGCATACTTTCCCCTTGATGGCCGCCTACAGGAAAATCTGCTCTCTGCTATGCGCTGTGCACAGACGGCGCATGGCAGTGACGTTCAAAGGCCGCCAGTCAATCAAGGCTGCGCTCGTCAGTGTTCGGCCTCTGATAGGCTGGTGGACATTGAACGTCACTGCTATGCGCCAGACGGTGACGTCAGTGCGCAGTGCATAGCAGTGATCTGAAAAGGCCTCCGGCCGGCGGGCTGCTATCAGCGTTCAGCCTCTGAATGGACGGCGGAGACCACAGGGGCCCATGATGAGGATGAACCTGCAGAGGACGCCGTTGGGGGTGTGCAGAAAGTTAAGAAGATTTTTTTTCCTTTATGAACAGGCAGGGTAGTGAAGGAATGGGGGGGGAGGGATGCTATATATGGTCACATGAAGGGGGAGAGGATGCTATATATGGTCACATGAAGGGGGAGAGGATGCTATATATGGTCACATGAAGGGGGAGAGGATGCTATATATGGGTACATGATGGGGGAGAGGATGCTATATATGGTCACATGAAGGGGGAG
Organism: Phyllobates terribilis; assembly: GCF_046119375.1. Classification (NCBI taxonomy): domain Eukaryota; kingdom Metazoa; phylum Chordata; class Amphibia; order Anura; family Dendrobatidae; genus Phyllobates; species Phyllobates terribilis. Next base: position 13,327 of record NW_027363073.1, on the reverse strand, counting down.
AGGATGCTATATATGGGCACATGATGGGAGAGAGGATGCTATGTATGGGCACATGATGGGGAAAAGGATGCTATATAGGGGCACATGATGAGGGAGAGGATGCTATGTAGGGGCACATGATGGGGGAGAGGATGCTATATAGGGGCACATGATGAGGAAGAGGATGCTATATAGGGGCACATGATGGGGAGAGGATGCTATATATGGGCACATGATGGGGGAGAGGATGCTATGTATGGGCACATGATGGGGAAAAGGATGCTATATAGGGGCACATGATGAGGGAGAGGATGCTATATAGGGGCACATGATGGGGAAAAGGATGCTATATAGGGGCACATGATGAGGGAGAGGATGCTATATAGGGGCACATGATGGGGAGAGGATGCTATATATGGGCACATGATTGGGGAGAGGATGCTATATATGGGCACATGATGGGGGAGAGGATGCTATATAGGGGCACATGATGGGTGAGAGGATGCTATGTATGGGCACATGATGGGGAAGAGGATGCTATATAGGGGCACATGATGGGGGAGAGGATGCTATATAGAGGCACATGATGGGGGAGAGGATGCTATATATGGGCACATGAAGGGGGAGAGGATGCTATATATGGGCACATGATGGGAAAGAGGATGCTATATATGGGCACATGATGGGGGAGAGGATGCTATGTATGGGCACATGATGGGGGAGAGGATGCTATATATGGGCACATGAAGGGGGAGAGGATGCTATATATGAGCACATGATGGGGGAGAGGATGCTATATATTGGCACATGATGGGGGAAAGGATGCTATGTATGGGCACATGATGGGGAGAGGATGCTATATAGGGGCACATGAAGGGGGAGAGGATGCTATATATGGGCACATGATGAGGGAGAGGATGCTATGTATGGGCACATGATGGGGAAGAGGATGCTATATAGGGGCACATGATGGGGGAGAGGATGCTATTTAGGGGCACATGATGGGGGAGAGGATGCTATATAGGGGCACATGATGGGGGAGAGGATGCTATATATGGGCACATGATGGGGAAGAGGATGCTATATAGGGGCACATGATGGGGAGAGGATGCTATATAGGGGCACATGATGGAGGAGAGGATGCTATATAGGGGCACATGATGGGGGAGAGTATGCTATATTGGGGCGCATGATGGGGAGAGGATGCTATATAGGGACACGTAATGGGGGTGAGGATGCTATATAGGGGCACATGATGGGGATAGGATGCTATATAGGGGCACATAATGGGGAGAGGATACTATATAGGGGCACATGATGGGGGAGAGGATGCTATATATGGGCACATGATGGGGAAGAGGATGCTATATAGGGGCACATGATAGGGAGAGGATGCTATATAGGGGCACATGATGGGGAGAGGATGCTATATAGGGGCACATGATGGGGGAGAGGATGCTATATTGGGGCGCATGATGGGGAGAGGATGCTATATAGGGACACATAATGGGGGTGAGGATGCTATATAGGGGCACATGATGGAGAGAGGATGCTATATAGGGGCACATAATGGGGGAGAGGATGCTATATAGGGCCACATGATGAAGGGGGAGAGGATGCTATATAGGGGCACATGAAGGGGGAGAGGATGCTATATATGGGCACATGATGGGGAGAGGATGCTATATAGGGACACATGATGGGGGTGATCATGCTATATTTGGGCACATGATGGGGGATAGGATGCTATATAGGGACACATGATGGGGGAGAGGATGCTATATAGGGCCACATGATGAGGGGGGAGAGGATGCTTTATAGGGGCACATGATGGGGGTGAGGATGATACATAGGGGCCCATGATAGGGAGGGAGAGGATGATACATTGGGGCCCATGATGGTTAGGGAGAGGATGTTACATAGGGGCCCATGATGGGGGGAGAGAGGATGATACATACAGGCCCAGGATGGGTGGGGGAGATACATGAGAGCCAAGGATGGGGAATATTATTAAATAAAGGTGGCCAGGATGGGTGACAATTACAGCATGGGGGCCAGAATGTGGTATTAATTTATGGTGGCAAATGGGGACATTATTGCTGTAGGGGACAATATTGCTGTACTATAATTTACTTTTGAGGATACTGTTCTCCATGGGGGAGTAACAAAAGGGAGATCCTGTTACTGTGCAGGGCGGCACTATGTCACTTTTTTTCTTCATCTGCTGTAGTGTAGAAATCAGGAAATAAGTGGGGAATGTGCTCGAGAAGTGATCAGCTATTGATACCTGTGGGTTATTTTCTGCAGTGACAAGTCCTGGATGGAAGAAGTAATGGCGGTCTGTGCTAGATGAAGGACTTCAACTAGAGACGTCACTGGTGAGTCAGTGTATTACATGTAAATGCACACTATACACTATATACAGAGCTCCTGTGTATAATGTCACTGGTGATCACTGTATTACCAGTACACTATACACTATATACAGAGCTCCTGTGTATAATGTCACTGGTGATCACTGTATTACCTGTACACTATACACTACACTGTGTTCCAAATTATTATGCAAATAATATTTTCTCAGATTTTCCCAAATTACCTATATGAATTGCAGTCATTGTAATTTCCAGTCAAATAACTATTAGAGTACAATTGAAAGGTTTTTGTACAAACTGCCTATGATAACAGTATATTTAAAAAAAAAATAAAACACTCAAACTGCACTCAAAATGCATGTTCCAAATTATTATGCACAGCAGAGTTTTCAACCTTTTCATTTTAATAAAGAACAAAAAAATGGTCATTTTTAAAATTATAAGCATTAGCAGGTTATTACAAACTGAAATCAAACAGTTTTAAACACAAAACTTTATTCTAGGTGATGTAACATTTGCACATAGGACCCCTTGTCCGAAAGGAGCTTCTGAACTCTCTCATTCATTGAATTTGTCAGGTTTTGGATGGTTTCTGCTTCAATTGTTTTGCATGAGGACAGAATACCCTCCCAGAGCTGTTGCTTAGATGTGAACTGCCTCCCGCCATCATAGACACTCCTTTTGATGATGCTCCAGAAGTTCTCAATGGGGTTGAGGTCAGGGGAGCATTGGGGCCACACCATAAGTTTGTCCCCTTTTATGCCCACAGCAGCCAGAGATGCAGATGTGTTATGTGCAGCATGAGACGGGGCATTATCATGCATGAAAATGATCTTGCTGCGGAATGCACGGCTCTTCTTCTTGAACCATGGAAGGAAGTGCTGTTTGAGAAACTCAACATACATTATGGAGTTCATCTTTACCCCTTCAGGGATCCTAAAAGGGCCGACAATCTCTCTCCCCATGATTCCAGCCCAAAACATTACTCCACCTCCTCCTTGTTGGCGCCGTAGCCGTGTTTGCATGGGGTGTCCATCAACCAACCATCCTCCACTCCATCCATCTGGACCATCGAGATCATTTCATGCATGATAATGCCCCATCTCATGCTGCACATAACACATCTGCATCTCTGGCTGCTTTGGGCCTAAAAGGGGACAAACTTATGGTGTGGCAGCCATGCTCCCCTGATCTCAACCCCATTGAGAACCTCTGGAGCATCATCAAAAGGAGTGTGTATGATGGCGGGAGGCAGTTCACATCTAAGCAACAGCTCTGGGAGGGTATTCTGTCCTCATGCAAAACAATTAAAGCAGAAACCATCCAAAACCTGACAAATTCAATGGACGAGAGAGTTCAGAAGCTCCTTTCGAACAAGGGGTCCTATGTGCAAATGTAACATCACCTAGAATAAAGTTTTGAGTTGAAAACTGTTTGATTTCAGTTTGTAATAACCTGCTAATGCTTATAATTTCAAAAATGACCATTTTTTGTTCTTTATTAAAATGAAAAGGTTGAAAACTCTGCTGTGCATAATAATTTGGAACATGCATTTTGAGTGCAGTTTGAGTGTTTTATTTTTTTAAAAATATACTGTTATCATCGGCAGTTTGTACAAAAACCTTTCAATTGTACTCTAATAGTTATTTGACTGGAAAATTACAATGACTGCAATTCATATAGGTAATTTGGGAAAATCTGAGAAAATATTATTTGCATAATAATTTGGAACACAGTGTATATACAGAGCTCCTGTGTATAATGTCACTGGTGATCACTGCATTACCAGTACCCTATACACTATATACAGAGCTGCTGTTTATAATGTCACTGGTGATCACTGCATTACCAGTACCCTATACACTATATACAGAGCTCCTGTGTATAATGTCACTGGTGATCACTGTATTTCCTGCACACTATACACTATATACAGAGCTCCTGTGTATAATGTCACTGGTGATCACTGTATTACCAGTACACTATACACTATATACAGAGCTGCTGTTTATAATGTCACTGGTGATCACTGCATTACCAGTACCCTATACACTATATACAGAGCTCCTGTGTATAATGTCACTGGTGATCACTGTATTACCTGTACACTATACACTATATACAGAGCTCTTGTGTATAATGTCATTGGTGATAACTGCATTACCAGTACACTATACACTATATACAGAGCTCCTGTGTATAATGTCACTGGTGATCACTGCATTACCAGTACTATTATTCAGTCACTATGTGGTCTGGTCATGGTGTGGCGGTATTTGTCACTTGTATGTGGTGCTAATATGTGGTCTGATCATGCTGTGGCGGTATTTGTCCCTTGTATGTGGTATTATTCTGTTGTTATGTGGTGGTAATATGTGGTCTGGTCATGGTGTGGCGGTTTTTGGTCCCTTGTATGTGGTATTATTCGGATACTATGTGGTGGTAATATGTGGTCTGATCATGATGTGGCGGTATTTGTCCCTTGTATGTGGTATTATTCGGTTACTATGTGGTGGTAATATGTGGTCTGATCATGGTGTGGCGGTATTTGTCCCTTGTATGTGGTATTATTCGGTTACTATGTGGTGGTAATATGTGGTCTGATCATGGTGTGCTGGTATTTGTTCCTTGTATGTTGTAATATGTGGTCTGGTCGTGATGTGACGGTATTTGTTCCTTGTATGTGGTATTATTGGTGTTTGTATAGGAGATTACGTTGTGTATGGAGGTCACTTGTTCTCTCTGATATCAATAAGTAGAAGATTCTTTATTAGAGATTAATTACGTTGATGTTTAAGCCTTCCCTGCCCTGTGTCTATTACACAGTAGCAAATATACACTTAGAGAGGTTCTCCGGTGAAAACAAGTAATCGCCTATTCTAAGGCCACATTCACACATTCAGTATTTGGTCAGTATTTTACATCAGTATTTGTAAGCCAAAACCAGGAGTGGGTGATAAATACAGAAGTGGTGACGTGTTTCTATTATACTTTTCCTCTGATTGTTCCACTCCTGATTTTGGCTTACAAATAAGTGATGTAAAATACTGACCAAATACTGATGTGTGAACGTGGCCTAAGGATAACTTATTAATTGGTGGGGGTCTGACTGCTGGGACCCGTGCGATCGGCAGACTGTGGAGCGTTTATCCCCATTAGACTGGAGCTCATGTGCGACTTGACCACTGATCCATACATTCCCTCAGTGACTGCTCTTGCTTTTTTTCTGGAAGCCTCAAAGAGGATGAATGGAGCTGCGGTCAGACGTCCCACCTGCTGCTGCATTTTAAAATGTGGATAAGTGTCCTGACAGGGATAAAAGTTCCCCATTCTTCTGATCGGTGCGGTTTCCAATGGTCAGATTACACCGATCAATATGATATTGTGGCGCCCCTGCGGGTTCAGTCGCCACAGAGGTACTGCATCTCACCCAGAGGTGTGGTATCTCACTCTCGGGTAAGGATAGAGTGCTGCCCGGGACACTAACACCTGCATCCAACACATTCCACTTCAGTGGGGGTAGGGCGAGATTGCTCCTAAGGGAGAGCACAGTTCCTGGTCCCTAGCTGAAGGGTGGAACTATCTAGTGGGTGTGGGTGGAGGACGTAGTTCAGGGGAGCACAGGAAAGGAAGTGATATAAAAGAGGGAACCATCTTGGAAAGGGAGTGGAGTTCAGTCAGAGGAGGAGAGTGTGTGGAGCAGGAGCTCTGCTCAGGCGGAGCGGGCCTAGTCTGAGAGGCCCAGGAGGTGAGACAAACTGAGGAGAGGAGCAGGAAGGAAGGCTACAGGAGGAACGAGGGGATCCTAGGGGTAGTGCTGGAGGCCACCTGTGTGCCCGAATCTACCAGGACGTGGAAGGATCATGCCGCAGAGGGGACCGGCCCCTAACTAGTGAGAATTGCAACGTTCAGCTAGAAACCGGAGGCTTCTGTACTTCTAGGGTGCAGTTGCCACAGCCACAATTACATTGCTGAAAATGTGGCCACAGAGGGTCCAGGGGACTGCAGGTCGCCCGACAAGACCCGAGGCTACCGGCTTGGGACACTGATTGTGAGGCGCAGGGCAGGAGGGTGGGAGCCAGCGCAGGAAGACGACTGAGAAAGGCATACAGAAGGGGGTCCCATTAAGCGCTGTAGCATCGGCGTCTCTGCCCCCTGCTAGGCAGAGACGCCGTCCCTCTCACCTTCCCGCTCCTGGCGCGGCGTCCTCCAGCGCTCCTCTCCCCGCTGCTGCCGGCGTCCTAAGGAGTCCTCGGCCAATAGCCGGAGGACCTCCCATATATAAGGCACCTCCTCCAAAATGGAGGTGCCTGAGCAAAGTTGTTGCACAGAATACTTACCTCTGCTTCAGCCCTCAGGTTCCATTGCCAGCCTGACTACCAGTCCTGTCTGTCAGCTTCTCTTTCCTCCTGCCCGACAGTGTGCCCCCCCTCTTCCGCCAGTCTGTCTATGGGCAAGTCCACCTTCGTTCCAGGAAGCACCTGCCAGTTACCTGCCTGCTTCCTGTCGTGCCTGCTAAACCCGCTCACCTGGGAGCGCACGTCTGCTACCCGCCTGTTACCTGCTAGCCTACCTGGAGGCTCTGCCGTCACATGCCGTGACCACCTGCCTGTCAGCCTAGAGACTACAGCCTGCTTGCCGTCACTTGCCGTGACCACCTGCTAGCCTACCTGGAGGCTCCCGCTGTCACTTTCCGTGACCACCTGCCTGTCAGCCTAGAGACTACAGCCTGCTTGCCGTCACTTGCCGTGACCACCTACTAGCCTACCCGGAGGCTCCCTCTGTCACTTTCCATGACCACCTACCCGCTTGCCAAGAGACTTCTTCCGTCACGTACCGTGACCACCCGTCAGCTAACCCAGAGACTGCTGCCTACCTGTTGTGTCCATCCCCTGCTGTCTGACCTGTGGGAGCCACCTGCTCTCTTACAAGGTCGTCCCCAGAGTAGCACCTGGTCCCTCTGCTCGGTCCCTCCCTGATTACGGTGTCGTTTGCCGCGGTCCGACCAGGGTCGCTCCGGGTTGATACTTAGTTACGCCCCTCTGGGTCCCTCCTTGCACCGCGGCACAGAGGTTCCACCTCCTGGACCCGTAACAAGCGCTCTTGAATTACCTGAGGGATTGCTGAAATCCTCCCTGAGTAAGCACAGGATGACGTGGGAAGTTACACTGGTACCTGCAACTTGGATTGCAACAACTGTGAGTAAACGCTGAAGACTGCACCCCACTGTCTCCGTGAATTACTGCCGCGCCATCATCCCTGCACTACATTGTACCACAACTGCTACAGCAACATCTATAACATCCCAGCAACACCCTGGAGCTAAGCTCGAACTGTGGAGAGCTAAACCAACTCTGCTGCATTAAACACCAGCTCCAGAGGCCCAGCTCCACAGCGGCGGCTGTACATAGCCGCATACCACAGGTGGCATCACGAACATTAAATATAAAAACTATAAATCCCCTGTAAATAAACCCCTTTTATTGACCGCTCTGGGTCACGGACCGGGTTACCGCCACTGTGACATTTCCCCTAGCAACGACCGGCCCGGCACTGAGTACCCCACGGCCCAGGGGGCGCGTCAATATCACCTACCTAACCTGTGATTCGGTGATAACTTGTTTTCATCAAAGAACCCCTATAATGTAAACTACTGTAATTGTACATCCCAGTTATGGTGGCGCACAGTAGATGTGCAGGAGCCGCCTGTGTTTTACAGTCGACGCTCCACTATAACAGGGATAACTGCTAACAGGTATTTGCATATAGCTGTAGGGTGGGCCCCGAGGATCAATTCCTCCTGTGGGCCCCAGACACCCCAGTCCAACCCAGGTTGAGGGGAATGAATATTCATTCTCTTTAACAGCGGGCACACGTGATCGCCGAGCCGCTGAAGGCTGCAGCTGACACTGTGAGGTATTAAAGAAAATGAATAATCACTCCTCTCCACACCCATAATCATCTCACTGTGTGAGGGCACATGGCAGTGACGTCATGCGCTGCTTGCAGGCTGATATCAGCTGCTGCATACCAGGAATGGTGATGAGGAGGCCATGCATACCAGGATTGGTGATGAGGGGGTCATGCATACCAGGATTGGTGATGAGGGGGCCATGCATACCAGGATGGGGAGGATGCGTCCATGCATACCAGAATGGGGATGAAGGAGCCATGCATATCAGGATGGGGATGAACGGGCCATGCATATCAGGATGGGGATGAGGGGACCATGCATACCAGGATGGGGATGAAGGAGCCATGCATATCAGGATGGGGATGAAGGAGCCATGCATACCAGGATGAGGATGAAGGGGCCATACATACCAGGATGGGTATGAGGAGGCCATACATATCAGGATGGGGATGAAGGAGCCATGCATACCAGGATGGGGATGAGGGGACCATGCATACCAGGATGGGGATGAGGGGACCATGCATACCAGGATGGGGATGAAGGGGCCATACATACCAGGATGGGGATGAATGGGCCATGCATATTAGGATGGGGATGAGGGGGCCATGCTTACCAGGAAGGGGATGAGGGGACCATGCATATTAGGATAGGGATGAGGAGGCCATGCATACCAGGATGGGAATGAGGAGGCCATACATACCAGGATGGGGATGAAGGGGCCATACATACCAGGATGGGGATGAAAGGGCATGCATATCAGGATAGGGAGGATGGAGCCATGCATACCAGGATGAGGATGAAGGAGCCATGCCTACCAGGATGGAGATGAGGGGACCATGCATACCAGGATGGGGATGAACGAGCCATGCATACCAGGATAGGGAGGATGCGGCTATGCATATGTGGCGCCCCTGCGGGTTCAGTCACCGGTACTGCATCTCACCCAGAGGTGTGGTATCCCACTCTCAGGTAAGGATGGGGTACTACCCAGGACCCACCCACTTGCATCCAACACTACACCATTCCAGACTAGCAGGCGGGGCAAGATACATGCGTACAATGCAGAGCCCTGTCCCTGGTTGGAAGGGGGGGAACCGAGAGAGGGGGAACCATGTAGTGGGTGTGGGTGGAGGAAGTAGTTCAGGGGAGCACCTTCAGAAGGAGTATAAAAAAGAGGGGAACCATCTAGAAGCAGCCAGTCCTGCTCAGGAGAGCAGTGTAGGAGGGTCCAGGCTCCTGGCTCCAGTGCTTGGAGTGGGAGTTGAGTGGAGAGAGAGGAGTCAGGCCTAGTCTGAGAGGCCCAGGAGAGAGAGTGAGAGAGGACGGGAGTAGAGGGAAGGATCCAGAGACAGAGGGGATCCCAGGGGCATGGCTAGTGCTGAAGCCACCTGTACGCCTGAATCTACACGGACGTGGAGGGATCAGGCTGCAGAGGGGACCAGCCCCTAAACTAGTGGAGAATAATCAGGCTCAGCTAGATAACCGGAGGCTACTGTACTTTCAAGGTGCATCTGCCAACTACCACAATTATATCGCCGAAAAGGTGGCCGCATAGGGTCCAGGGGACTGCACGTCGCCCGACAAGATCCGAGGCTACCGGCTTGGGACACTGATTGTGAGGCGCAGGGCAGGAGGGTGAGAGCAAGCGCAGGAAGACGACCGAGGAAGGAGCATAGAACGGGGTCCCGTTTAAGTACTCCTGAAATACTTGAGAGCTGCTGAACCCCTTTCTTGGTGAACGCAGGACGACGTGGGAGGTTATAATCTGGCAGTTGTAACCAGGAGCAGTGTGATAACGGTGAGTAAAACCTTGAAGACTGCACCCCACTGTGTCCTAGAATTATTGCTGCGTCATCACCAGCCCTGCACTACACAGCACCAACAACATCTACCTCATAGCATCACTATATCCTGCCCTGGAGCTAAGCTCTGCCTGTGGAGAGCTGAACCAACTCTGCTGCGTCACCACCAGCTCCCAAGGATCTGCACAACAGTGGCGGCCCCATATAGCCGCATACCACAGGTGGCGTCACGAACATTATATCTATAAAAACTTTATTCCCTTTTACTTTTCCCCTTTTATTGACCGCCCTGGGTCACAGACTGGGTCATTGCCACCATAACACCCCCCAGCATCGACCGGCCCGGCCGAGCACCCCACGGCCTAGGGGGCGCGTCACATACAAGGATGAGGATGAAGGGGCCAAGTATATCAGTATGGGGATGAGGGGACCATGCATACCAGAATGGGGAGGATGGGGCCATGCATAGCAGGATTGGGATGAACGGGCCATGAATACCAGGATAGGGAGGATGCGGCTATGCATACCAGGATGGGGATGAGGGGGCCATGCATACCAGGACGGGGAGGATGGGGCCATGCATATCAGGATGACGATGAGTGGACCATGCATACCAGGATAGGGAGGATGCAGCTATGCATACCAAGATGGGGATGAGGGGGCCATACATACCAGGATTAGGATGGGGGCCATATATACCTGGATTCTTGGCCATATACAAGTGCTTCTCACTAAATTAGAATATCATCAAAAAGTTTATTTATTTCAGTTCTTCAATACAAAAAGTGAAACTCGTATATTATATAGTCATTACAGAGTGATCTATTTCAAGTGTTTAGTTCTGTTAATGTTGATGATTATGGCTTACAGTCAATGAAAACACAAAGTCTAGTGTATTGAAGAACTGAAATAAATTAACTTTTTGATGATATTCTAATTTTGTGAGAAGCACTTGTATATCTGGATTGAGGGACATATATATACCAGGATGGGGGATATTAGTATAGAATTGGGGTATATTTCCCCTATAACAGTGTCAGCAGAAGACCCCTACCTCCATAACAGTACATCATGATCACATTTTGTGCTTAAATTTTTATTTTCCTATTTTCCTCCTCTAAAACCTAGGTGCGTCTTATAGTCTGAAATATACGTTAACTATTATGATTTACACACTAGAGTGAAATTGTCCTTTCAGGAGAACTTGCAGTAGAATGTTTGTCTCCGCCTCTAACTCCACCCTCCTCCCTACATAGAACTTTTTGAGCACCAACTGTCATCTTCTATCTCAGTAATGGGAAAATCTGTATTCACTAAAGATTTTACCCAAGAATTAAGGACATTGAGAATGAATGATAAGCCCAGGAGGAGAAAAAAAACAGATCTCTTTAATAAAATATATTACAAAGTTTCTAATTTTCACGTGTACTATTGGTTTATGAAATAAATTAATACATTTTACTTTAATACATTTTATGCTAGGGTTACATGGTTGCATGTGTCAGTTGACGTTTACATTGTGCGCCTCATTGCAAAATAGAATCTAACAATTTCTTATGCTGTCGCATTGCGTTTTTAACCTGCTATGATTACGACACAGAGATACAAATGTCTAAAATGTTCTGGATTTTCTGATTTTCTTCATTACAGGAAAATAATGTGGCAAGACAAAGTTATATTTATAATCTTGTGTATTTTATTACTTCCTTATTCTTTAAACTTATAAATTTGAGGTTCTTAGTGCACATTTTGATCAAATTGTGCAAGCCCATCTGCCAACGACAAGGCGACCTCATCAGATGGGGCCCTACACTAACAAACTAACCTATTTATTGTATTTACCTTATTCTTATCCTCACAATCTATTGATTATTATTACATTATTATACTTATTATTGCTATTATTACTCTAGTATTATGAGATTCCTAGAATTAAAGCTGTTGATCCAGAAGAAGGCAAAAACCCCTGGACACATTCAGCCAATTTGTGTCAAGGGGAAAAATTCCTTCTCGACCCCGGGAAAAAGAGATCAGTCCTAGAACCCTGGATCAAACCTGATGATGCCTAATAATGTCCTATGCTATTATTATACTATTTCTAATAATGCTATACTATTATAACTTATTTTGCTATTTTATTACTACCGCTACTTTTTTTAACATTTATTTCTATTTTTTTACTTACTATTAATAATATTATAATTATTGTTACTAATATTTATATTATTTCTCTAGATACTATTAATGAGATCCTACTCCTAATGTTATTGATCCTGAAGAAGGCAAAAAAAACCTGGACACATTCGGCCAATTTATGTCACTGGGGAAAAATTCCTTCTTGATCCCGAAAAAAGGCGATCAGTCCTAGAACCCTGGATCAAAACCCTAATATATATTAATTATTTACTAATTATTATAATCATTACCTTAGATACTATTTTTGTATTACTATTATTTGTGTTATTTTTAGTTTCCTGCTATTTTACTGATATTATTACTAATATTCTACTATTTTATGCTTGATGTTTTTGTATTATTGCTATTTTATTCTTACCATTATTGCTAACATTTGTATTGATATTTTACTAAATCTAAAAATTAGATCCTAATTCGTAAATTTGTTCATCCAGTAGATGGCAAAAGATCCCCTGCACATCTTCGACCATTTTGTGTCATGGTGGTAAATTTCCTTCTTGTCCCCGTGTAAAGGTGATCAGTCCTAGAACCCTGGATCAAATCTCCTAATACTTATTCAAATTTTAATAATTAATATTTAATTTAATTAATAATTAATCATTTAACAAATATTATTAATATTTTATTTTTAATATAATAGTATACATTTATTATTACTTTACTAGTGAAATTATTCCTGTTTTATGGTCACTAATATTACGCTATATACTATATTATATTACTACTCCACTATTGCTAATTCTACTATAATCTTACTAATTCGTAGGTCCTTATTTCTAAAGCTGTTGATCCAGAAGAAGGCAAAAACCCCTGGACACATTCAGCCAGTGTTGTCTCAGGGGGGAAATTCCTTCTTGACCCCGGGAAAAGGCGATCAGTCCTACAACCCTGGATCAAACCTGCTGATGTTATTTTTATGTCTCTACCATTATTACACAAATTAATATTCTATTACTGCTATTATTACTGCTCCTAATATTATTAAAGTCTTTATTATGATTTTACTACATTTTTAAGCTTTCTTAATCTAATAATAACTATTTTATGTCTATTATTTTTAT